>NW_026646422.1:0-218455 GCF_949987535.1 Balaenoptera acutorostrata
GGTGGGGTGATGCATAAAACAAGGGTTTCAAATTAGCTCAGATACCGTTCCATAAACCCAATATGTAAGAGAAAAGGCCTATTCCTTTTTCAGTGAACTGGACTCAACACCCCCTATTCACCGCACAAGAATATATCTGACTAGTAAGAATCTTCAAACCTATGTATTGATATCTCTCTGTAAGTGAGTCAAGGGGGTGTAAAGCGGCATAAACACAGCCGTGAAAAGCAGCTACACCCCATTATAAAAATAAATTACTTTTCAAAACCCGTGAAAGAAAGACAGTGAAAGAGAGAGAAATTCTTACAAAATTCGTTCAGGGGCTGTGATGCAACCTGGATTGACCATATCTAGACCCACAGCTGATTGAGACATAAGGGTGGACACTCTTGGGGCTGAGAGGTTCGGTGAGGTTGGGTGAGCCAACGCAGACCCTTTCAAGTAATACTGCATGGTACCCATCCCATGGGTCCCAAATCTCCAGGTTCAAGGGCATCTTCCTACGTCGAAAACAGGCATGAGAAACCCAGAAGATGGTACACCGTGTGATCGGGAAATTTTTCTAAAACGCACCTCATTTCTCATCTCCTTTGCTCGGGTTCGCCATTCCAGCCGATTTACTAGCCATCTCCCTCCTTGGAGAATCAGCACCTTTAACCTCCTGTTCCGTACAGGTTGCAATTTGTCCTGAGGATGAACGGGAAGAGGGGGAACCAATGAGAGACTAGCTCTAGGTGTTGGGACAGGCACAGGTCACTCTATTTTCCCATCAGGAAGAAGAATTAAGCACAAGCTCAGCCTGCCCCTCAGAATCAGAAGAGGGCCTGAAGCAATCCTGCGCTTTTGCGGCCAGCTCCTAAAAAAGCGAGTTGAAAAATGGAGCTCAGGGGCACTGCAATTCACAAACCTGCAGAGTTTTAAATGATACCTCTCGTCCACAAATATATTAAGGGAAGGCAACGAAGAGGCTTTGAAAGCAAGGCAGAATTGCAGGAAACAGATTTCAGGAGGTAGATTCGAATCGCCTTGAAAGCACATGAAAAGCGGCAAAACGTGGACAATGATGCCCTTGGCCAAAAAGGGCGTATGCGTTTTTTCCTGAATATATTCAGGAAAAAACGCATACGCCCTTTTTGGCCAACCAAGCAACCTGGAAAGGCAAATCAGCGCTCCAAAGAAGTCTGGCTTCCCAGCGGGCAAAAGGGCCATGCGGAAAAAAGTGTCCAAAGCAGAAATGCAGGACCGGCCATGGAGAAATGGGAGCCTTGCTACGCTGATGGGCGGGATGTAAATTGCCAACAGCCACTCTGGAGAAGTGTACGGTGTGTCCTGAAACATCTAAAAAACACAGCTTGGAGAGCATAGGGCACTTCCACTCATGGGCGTATAAATTGGGAAAACTAAAAATCAGCAAGACACAGGCACCCCAAAGTTTAGGGCTGCTCTGTTGACAAGAACCCCCACTTCATTACACCTTAAATATCCTAGGAAAGAGAAAAATGGATAAAGAATTTGTGGTCCTCATATACAATGGAATATCACTCAGCCATGAAATCAACGTCATAAGGCTAGTAGCAGCACGATGAGTGGATTTAGGTACGACGATTCTAAGTGAAATAAGTCACACAGAAAAAGACACTTATCCTAAGATATCACTTATAGAGGGAATGTAAAAACCGCTACACTTGAACTGAATTACAAAACAGAACAGAGTCACACGTTTAGAAAACACACTATGGCTGCTGAACGGGAAAGGTGAGGTGGGGTGATGCATAAAACAAGGGTTTCAAATTAGCTCAGATACCGTTCCATAAACCCAATATGTAAGAGAAAAGGCCTATTCCTTTTTCAGTGAACTGGACTCAACACCCCCTATTCACCGCACAAGAATATATCTGACTAGTAAGAATCTTCAAACCTATGTATTGATATCTCTCTGTAAGTGAGTCAAGGGGGTGTAAAGCGGCATAAACACAGCCGTGAAAAGCAGCTAAACCCCATTATAAAAATAAATTACTTTTCAAAACCCGTGAAACAAAGACAGTGAAAGAGAGAGAAATTCTTACAAAATTCGTTCAGGGGCTGTGATGCAAACTGGATTGACCATATCTAGACCCACAGCTGATTGAGACATAAGGGTGGACACTCTTGGGGCTGAGAGTTTCGGTGAGGTTGGTTGAGCCAACGCAGACCCTTTCAAGTAATACTGCATGGTACCCATCCCATGGGTCCCAAATCTCCAGGTTCAAGGGCATCTTCCTACATCGAAAACAGGCATGAGAAACCCAGAAGATGGTACACCGTGTGATCGGGAAAGGTTTCTAAAACGCACCTCATTTCTCATCTCCTTTGCTCGGGTTCGCCATTCCAGCCGATTTACTAGCCATCTCCCTCCTTGGAGAATCAGCACCTTTAACCTCCTGTTCCGTACAGGTTGCAATTTGTCCTGAGGATGAACAAGAAGAGGGGGAACCAATGAGAGACTAGCTCTAGGTGTTGGGACAGGCACAGGTCACTCTATTTTCCCATCAGGAAGAAGAATTAAGCACAAGCTCAGCCTGCCCCTCAGAATCAGAAGAGGGCCTGAAGCAATCCTGCGCTTTTGCGGCCAGCTCCTAAAAAAGCGAGTTGAAAAATGGAGCTCAGGGGCACTGCAATTCACAAACCTGCAGAGTTTTAAATGATACCTCTCGTCCACAAATATATTAAGGGAAGGCAACGAAGAGGCTTTGAAAGCAAGGCAGAATTGCAGGAAACAGATTTCAGGAGGTAGATTCGAATCGCCTTGAAAGCACATGAAAAGCGGCAAAACGTGGACAATGATGCCCTTGGCCAAAAAGGGCGTATGCGTTTTTTCCTGAATATATTCAGGAAAAAACGCATACGCCCTTTTTGGCCAACCAAGCAACCTGGAAAGGCAAATCAGCGCTCCAAAGAAGTCTGGCTTCCCAGCGGGCAAAAGGGCCATGCGGAAGAAAGTGTCCAAAGCAGAAATGCAGGACCGGCCATGGAGAAATGGGAGCCTTGCTACGCTGATGGGCGGGATGTAAATTGCCAACAGCCACTCTGGAGAAGTGTACGGTGTGTCCTGAAACATCTGAAAAACACAGCTTGGAGAGCATAGGGCACTTCCACTCATGGGCGTATAAATTGGGAAAACTAAAAATCAGCAAGACACAGGCACCCCAAAGTTTAGGGCTGCTCTGTTGACAAGAACCCCCACTTCATTACACCTTAAATATCCTAGGAAAGAGAAAAATGGATAAAGAAGTTGTGGTCCTCATGTACAATGGAATATCACTCAGCCATGAAATCAACGTCATAAGGCTAGTAGCAGCACGATGAGTGGATTTAGGTACGACGATTCTAAGTGAAATAAGTCACACAGAAAAAGACACTTATCCTAAGATATCACTTCTAGAGGGAATGTAAAAACCGCTACACTTGAACTGAATTACAAAACAGAACAGAGTCACACGTTTAGAAAACACACTATGGCTGCTGAACGGGAAAGGTGAGGTGGGCATAAAACAAGGGTTTCAAATTAGCTCAGATACCGTTCCATAAACCCAATATGTAAGAGACAAGGCCTATTCCTTTTTCAGTGAACTGGACTCAACACCCCCTATTCACCGCACAAGAATATATCTGACTAGTAAGAATCTTCAAACCTATGTATTGATATCTCTCTGTAAGTGAGTCAAGGGGGTGTAAAGCGGCATAAACACAGCCGTGAAAAGCAGCTACACCCCATTATAAAAATAAATTACTTTTCAAAACCCGTGAAAGAAAGACAGTGAAAGAGAGAGAAATTCTTACAAAATTCGTTCAGGGGCTGTGATGCAACCTGGATTGACCATATCTAGACCCACAGCTGATTGAGACATCAGGGTGGACACTCTTGGGGCTGAGAGGTTCGGTGAGGTTGGGTGAGCCAACGCAGACCCTTTCAAGTAATACTGCATGGTACCCATCCCATGGGTCCCAAATCTCCAGGTTCAAGGGCATCTTCCTACGTCGAAAACAGGCATGAGAAACCCAGAAGATGGTACACCGTGTGATCGGGAAAGGTTTCTAAAACGCACCTCATTTCTCATCTCCTTTGCTCGGGTTCGCCATTCCAGCCGATTTACTAGCCATCTCCCTCCTTGGAGAATCAGCACCTTTAACCTCCTGTTCCGTACAGGTTGCAATTTGTCCTGAGGATGAACGGGAAGAGGGGGAACCAATGAGAGACTAGCTCTAGGTGTTGGGACAGGCACAGGTCACTCTATTTTCCCATCAGGAAGAAGAATTAAGCACAAGCTCAGCCTGCCCCCCAGAACCAGAAGAGGGCCTGAAGCAATCCTGCGCTTTTGCGGCCAGCTCCCAAAAAAGCGAGTTGAAAAATGGAGCTCAGGGGCACTGCAATTCACAAACCTGCAGAGTTTTCAATGATACCTCTCGTCCACAAATATATTAAGGGAAGGCAACGAAGAGGCTTTGAAAGCAAGGCAGAATTGCAGGAAACAGATTTCAGGAGGTAGATTCGAATCGCCTTGAAAGCACATGAAAAGCGGCAAAACGTGGACAATGATGCCCTTGGCCAAAAAGGGCGTATGCGTTTTTTCCTGAATATATTCAGGAAAAAACGCATACGCCCTTTTTGGCCAACCAAGCAACCTGGAAAGGCAAATCAGCGCTCCAAAGAAGTCTGGCTTCCCAGCGGGCAAAAGGGCCATGCGGAAAAAAGTGTCCAAAGCAGAAATGCAGGACCGGCCATGGAGAAATGGGAGCCTTGCTACGCTGATGGGCGGGATGTAAATTGCCAACAGCCACTCTGGAGAAGTGTACGGTGTGTCCTGAAACATCTAAAAAACACAGCTTGGAGAGCATAGGGCACTTCCACTCATGGGCGTATAAATTGGGAAAACTAAAAATCAGCAAGACACAGGCACCCCAAAGTTTAGGGCTGCTCTGTTGACAAGAACCCCCACTTCATTACACCTTAAATATCCTAGGAAAGAAAAAAATGGATAAAGAAGTTGTGGTCCTCATATACAATGGAATATCACTCAGCCATGAAATCAACGTCATAAGGCTAGTAGCAGCACGATGAGTGGATTTAGGTACGACGATTCTAAGTGAAATAAGTCACACAGAAAAAGACACTTATCCTAAGATATCACTTATAGAGGGAATGTAAAAACCGCTACACTTAAACTGAATTACAAAACAGAACAGAGTCACACGTTTAGAAAACACACTATGGCTGCTGAACGGGAAAGGTGAGGTGGGGTGATGCATAAAACAAGGGTTTCAAATTAGCTCAGATACCGTTCCATAAACCCAATATGTAAGAGAAAAGGCCTATTCCTTTTTCAGTGAACTGGACTCAACACCCCCTATTCACCGCACAAGAATATATCTGACTAGTAAGAATCTTCAAACCTATGTATTGATATCTCTCTGTAAGTGAGTCAAGTGGGTGTAAAGCGGCATAAACACAGCCGTGAAAAGCAGCTAAACCCCATTATAAAAATAAATTACTTTTCAAAACCCGTGAAACAAAGACAGTGAAAGAGAGAGAAATTCTTACAAAATTCGTTCAGGGGCTGTGATGCAACCTGGATTGACCATATCTAGACCCACAGCTGATTGAGACATAAGGGTGGACACTCTTGGGGCTGAGAGGTTCGGTGAGGTTGGGTGAGCCAACGCAGACCCTTTCAAGTAATACTGCATGGTACCCATCCCATGGGTCCCAAATCTCCAGGTTCAAGGGCATCTTCCTACTTCGAAAACAGGCATGAGAAACCCAGAAGATGGTACACCATGTGATCGGGAAAGGTTTCTAAAACGCACCTCATTTCTCATCTCCTTTGGTCGGGTTCGCCATTCCAGCCGATTTACTAGCCATCTCCCTCCTTGGAGAATCAGCACCTTTAACCTCCTGTTCCGAACAGGTTGCAAATTGTCCTGAGGATGAACGGGAAGAGGGGGAACCAATGAGAGACTAGCTCTAGGTGTTGGGACAGGCACAGGTCACTCTATTTTCCCATCAGGAAGAAGAATTAAGCACAAGCTCAGCCTGCCCCCCAGAACCAGAAGAGGGCCTGAAGCAATCCTGCGCTTTTGCGGCCAGCTCCCAAAAAAGCGAGTTGAAAAATGGAGCTCAGGGGCACTGCAATTCACAAACCTGCAGAGTTTTAAATGATACCTCTCGTCCACAAATATATTAAGGGAAGGCAACGAAGAGGCTTTGAAAGCAAGGCAGAATTGCCGGAAACAGATTTCAGGAGGTAGATTCGAATCGCCTTGAAAGCACATGAAAAGCGGCAAAACGTGGACAATGATGCCCTTGGCCAAAAAGGGCGTATGCGTTTTTTCCTGAATATATTCAGGAAAAAACGCATACGCCCTTTTTGGCCAACCAAGCAACCTGGAAAGGCAAATCAGCGCTCCAAAGAAGTCTCGCTTCCCAGCGGGCAAAAGGGCCATGCGGAAAAAAGTGTCCAAACCAGAAATGCAGGACCGGCCCTGGAGAAATGGGAGCCTTGCTACGCTGATGGGCGGGATGTAAATTGCCGACAGCCACTCTGGAGAAGTGTACGGTGTGTCCTGAAACATCTAAAAAACACAGCTTGGAGAGCATAGGGCACTTCCACTCATGGGCGTATAAATTGGGAAAACTAAAAATCAGCAAGACACAGGCACCCCAAAGTTTAGGGCTGCTCTGTTGACAAGAACCCCCACTTCATTACACCTTAAATATCCTAGGAAAGAGAAAAATGGATAAAGAAGTTGTGGTCCTCATGTACAATGGAATATCACTCAGCCATGAAATCTACGTCATAAGGCTAGTAGCAGCACGATGAGTGGATTTAGGTACGACGATTCTAAGTGAAATAAGTCACACAGAAAAAGACACTTATCCTAAGATATCACTTATAGAGGGAATGTAAAAACCGCTACACTTGAACTGAATTGCAAAACAGAACAGAGTCACACGTTTAGAAAACACACTATGGCTGCTGAACGGGAAAGGTGAGGTGGGGTGATGCATAAAACAAGGGTTTCAAATTAGCTCAGATACCGTTCCATAAACCCAATATGTAAGAGACAAGACCTATTCCTTTTTCAGTGAACTGGACTCAACACCCCCTATTCACCGCACAAGAATATATCTGACTAGTAAGAATCTTCAAACCTATGTATTGATATCTCTCTGTAAGTGAGTCAAGGGCGTGTAAAGCGGCATAAACACAGCCGTGAAAAGCAGCTAAACCCCATTATAAAAATAAATTACTTTTCAAAACCCGTGAAACAAAGACAGTGAAAGAGAGAAAAATTCTTACAAAATTCGTTCAGGGGCTGTGATGCAACCTGGATTGACCATATCTAGACCCACAGCTGACTGAGACATAAGGGTGGACACTCTTGGGGCTGAGAGGTTCGGTGAGGTTGGGTGAGCCAACGCAGACCCTTTCAAGTAATACTGCGTGGTACTCATCCCATGGGTCCCAAATCTCCAGGTTCAAGGGCATCTTCCTACATCGAAAACAGGCATGAGAAACCCAGAAGATGGTACACCATGTGATCGGGAAAGGTTTCTAAAACGCACCTCATTTCTCATCTCCTTTGCTCGGGTTCGCCATTCCAGCCGATTTACTAGCCATCTCCCTCCTTGGAGAATCAGCACCTTTAACCTCCTGTTCCGTACAGGTTGCAATTTGTCCTGAGGATGAACGGGAAGAGGGGGAACCAATGAGAGACTAGCTCTAGGTGTTGGGACAGGCACAGGTCACTCTATTTTCCCATCAGGAAGAAGAATTAAGCACAAGCTCAGCCTGCCCCCCAGAACCAGAAGAGGGCCTGAAGCAATCCTGCGCTTTTTCGGCCAGCTCCCAAAAAAGCGAGTTGAAAAATGGAGCTCAGGGGCACTGCAATTCACAAACCTGCAGAGTTTTAAATGATACCTCTCGTCCACAAATATATTAAGGGAAGGCAACGAAGAGGCTTTGAAAGCAAGGCAGAATTGCAGGAAACAGATTTCAGGAGGTAGATTCAAATCGCCTTGAAAGCACATGAAAAGCGGCAAAACGTGGACAATGATGCCCTTGGCCAAAAAGGGCGTATGCGTTTTTTCCTGAATATATTCAGGAAAAAACGCATACGCCCGTTTTGGCCAACCAAGCAACCTGGAAAGGCAAATCAGCGCTCCAAAGAAGTCTGGCTTCCCAGCGGGCAAAAGGGCCATGCGGAAAAAAGTGTCCAAACCAGAAATGCAGGACCTTCCATGGAGAAATGGGAGCCTTGCTACCCTGATGGGTGGGATGTAAATTGCCAACAGCCACTCTGGAGAAGTGTAAGGTGTGTTCTGAAACATCTAAAAAACACAGCTTGGAGAGCATAGGGCACTTCCACTCATGGGCGTATAAATTGGGAAAACTAAAAATTAGCAAGACACAGGCACCCCAAAGTTTAGGGCTGCTCTGTTGACAAGAACCCCCACTTCATTACACCTTAAATATCCTAGGAAAGAGAAAAATGGATAAAGAAGTTGTGGTCCTCATGTACAATGGAATATCACTCAGCCATGAAATCAACGTCATAAGGCTAGTAGCAGCACGATGAGTGGATTTAGGTACGACGATTCTAAGTGAAATAAGTCACACAGAAAAAGACACTTATCCTAAGATATCACTTAGAGAGGGAATGTAAAAACCGCTACACTTGAACTGAATTACAAAACAGAACAGAGTCACACGTTTAGAAAACACACTATGGCTGCTGAACGGGAAAGGTGAGGTGGGGTGATGCATAAAACAAGGGTTTCAAATTAGCTCAGATACCGTTCCATAAACCCAATATGTAAGAGACAAGGCCTATTCCTTTTTCAGTGAACTGGACTCAACACCCCCTATTCACCGCACAAGAATATATCTGACTAGTAACAATCTTCAAACCTATGTATTGATATCTCTCTGTAAGTGAGTCAAGGGGGTGTCAAGCGGCATAAACACAGCCGTGAAAAGCAGCTAAACCCCATTATAAAAATAAATTACTTTTCAAAACCCGTGAAACAAAGACAGTGAAAGAGAGAGAAATTCTTACAAAATTCGTTCAGGGGCTGTGATGCAACCTGGATTGACCATATCTAGACCCACAGCTGATTGAGACATCAGGGTGGACACTCTTGGGGCTGAGAGGTTCGGTGAGGTTGGGTGAGCCAACGCAGACCCTTTCAAGTAATACTGCATGGTACCCATCCCATGGGTCCCAAATCTCCAGGTTCAAGGGCATCTTCCTACGTCGAAAACAGGCATGAGAAACCCAGAAGATGGTACACCGTGTGATCGGGAAAGGTTTCTAAAACGCACCTCATTTCTCATCTCCTTTGCTCGGGTTCGCCATTCCAGCCGATTTACTAGCCATCTCCCTCCTTGGAGAATCAGCACCTTTAACCTCCTGTTCCGTACAGGTTGCAATTTGTCCTGAGGATGAACAGGAAGAGGGGAACCAATGAGAGACTAGCTCTAGGTGTTGGGACAGGCACAGGTCACTCCATTTTCCCATCAGGAAGAAGAATTAAGCACAAGCTCAGCCTGCCCCTCAGAACCAGAAGAGGGCCTGAAGCAGTCCTGCGCTTTTGCGGCCAGCTCCCAAAAAAGCGAGTTGAAAAATGGAGCTCAGGGGCACTGCAATTCACAAACCTGCAGAGTTTTAAATGATACCTCTCGTCCACAAATATATTAAGGGAAGGTAACGAAGAGTCTTTGAAAGCAAGGCAGAATTGCCGGAAACAGATTTCAGGAGGTAGATTCGAATCGCCTTGAAAGCACATGAAAAGCGGCAAAACGTGGACAATGATGCCCTTGGCCAAAAAGGGCGTATGCGTTTTTTCCTGAATATATTCAGGAAAAAACGCATTCGCCCTTTTTGGCCAACCAAGCAACCTGGAAAGGCAAATCAGCGCTCCAAAGAAGTCTCGCTTCCCAGCGGGCAAAAGGGCCATGCGGAAAAAAGTGTCCAAACCAGAAATGCAGGACCGGCCATGGAGAAATGGGAGCCTTGCTACGCTGATGGGCGGGATGTAAATTGCCAACAGCCACTCTGGAGAAGTGTACGGTGTGTCCTGAAACATCTGAAAAACACAGCTTGGAGAGCATAGGGCACTTCCACTCATGGGCGTATAAATTGGGAAAACTAAAAATCAGCAAGACACAGGCACCCCAAAGTTTAGGGCTGCTCTGTTGACAAGAACCCCCACTTCATTACACCTTAAATATCCTAGGAAAGAGAAAAATGGATAAAGAAGTTGGGGTCCTCATGTACAATGGAATATCACTCAGCCATGAAATCAACGTCATAAGGCTAGTAGCAGCACGATGAGTGGATTTAGGTACGACGATTCTAAGTAAAATAAGTCACACAGAAAAAGACACTTATCATAAGATATCACTTGTAGAGGGAATGTAAAAACCGCTACACTTGAACTGAATTACAAAACAGAACAGAGTCACACGTTTAGAAAACACACTATGGCTGCTGAACGGGAAAGGTGAGGTGGGGTGATGCATAAAACAAGGGTTTCAAATTAGCTCAGATACCGTTCCATAAACCCAATATGTAAGAGACAAGGCCTATTCCTTTTTCAGTGAACTGGACTCAACACCCCTATTCACCACACAAGAATATATCTGACTAGTAAGAATCTTCAAACCTATGTATTGATATCTCTCTGTAAGTGAGTCAAGGGGGTGTAAGGCATAAACACAGCCGTGAAAAGCAGCTAAACCCCATTATAAAAATAAATTACTTTTCAAAACCCGTGAAACAAAGACAGTGAAAGAGAGAGAAATTCTTACAAAATTCGTTCAGGGGCTGTGATGCAACCTGCTGGATTGACCATATCTAGACCCACAGCTGATTGAGACATAAGGGTGGACACTCTTGGGTCTGAGAGGTTCGGTGAGGTTGGGTGAGCCAACGCAGACCCTTTCAAGTAATACTGCATGGTACCCATACCATGGGTCCCAAATCTCCAGGTTCAAGGGCATCTTCCTACTTCGAAAACAGGCATGAGAAACCCAGAAGATGGTACACCGTGTGATCGGGAAAGGTTTCTAAAACGCACCTCATTTCTCATCTCCTTTGCTCGGGTTCGCCATTCCAGCCGATTACTAGCATCTCCCTCCTAGCATCTCCTCCTTGAGAATCAGCACCTTTAACCTCCCTCTGTCTACAGGTTGCAATTTGTCCTGAGGATGAACGGGAAGAGGGGGAACCAATGAGAGAGCTCTAGGTGTTGGACAGGCACAGGTCACTCTATTTTCCCATCAGGAAGAAGAATTAAGCACAAGCTCAGCCTGCCCCCAGAACCAGAAGAGGGCCTGAAGCAATCCTGCGCTTTTGCGGCCAGCTCCCAAAAAAGCGAGTTGAAAAACGGAGCTCAGGGGCACTGCAATTCACAAACCTGCAGAGTTTTAAATGATACCTCTCGTCCACAAATATATTAAGGGAAGGCAACGAAGAGGCTTTGAAAGCAAGGCAGAATTGCAGGAAACAGATTTCAGGAGGTAGATTCGAATCGCCTTGAAAGCACATGAAAAGCGGCAAAACGTGTACAATGATGCCCTTGGCCAAAAAGGGCGTATGCGTTTTTTCCTGAATATATTCAGGAAAAAACGCATACGCCCGTTTTGGCCAACCAAGCAACCTGGAAAGGCAAATCAGCGCTCCAAAGAAGTCTGGCTTCCCAGCGGGCAAAAGGGCCATGCGGAAAAAAGTGTCCAAACCAGAAATGCAGGACCGGCCATCGAGAAATGGGAGCCTGGCTACGCTGATGGGTGGGATGTAAATTGCCAACAGCCACTCTGGAGAAGTGTAAGGTGTGTTCTGAAACATCTAAAAAACACAGCTGGGAGAGCATAGGGCACTTCCACTCATGGGCGTATAAATTGGGAAAACTAAAAATCAGCAAGACACAGGCACCCCAAAGTTTAGGGCTGCTCTGTTGACAAGAACCCCCACTTCATTACACCTTAAATATCCTAGGAAAGAGAAAAATGGATAAAGAAGTTGTGGTCCTCATGTACAATGGAATATCACTCAGCCATGAAATCAACGTCATAAGGCTAGTAGCAGCACGATGAGTGTATTTAGGTAAGACGTTTCTAAGTGAAATAAGTCACACAGAAAAAGACACTTATCCTAAGATATCACTTAGAGAGGGAATGTAAAAACCGCTACACTTGAACTGAATTGCAAAACAGAACAGAGTCACACCTTTAGAAAACACAGTATGGCTGCTGAACGGGAAAGGTGAGGTGGGGTGATGCATAAAACAAGGGTTTCAAATTAGCTCAGATACCGTTCCATAAACCCAATATGTAAGAGACAAGACCTATTCCTTTTTCAGTGACCAGGACTCAACACCCCCTATTCACCGCACAAGAATATATCTGACTAGTAAGAATCTTCAAACCTATGTATTGATATCTCTCTGTAAGTGAGTCAAGGGCGTGTAAAGCGGCATAACCACAGCCGTGAAAAGCAGCTAAACCCCATTATAAAAATAAATTACTTTTCAAAACCCTTGAAACAAAGACAGTGAAAGAGAGAGAAATTCTTACAAAATTCGTTCAGGGGCTGTGATGCAAACTGGATTGACCATATCTAGACCCACAGCTGATTGAGACATAAGGGTGGACACTCTTGGGGCTGAGAGTTTCGGTGAGGTTGGTTGAGCCAACGCAGACCCTTTCAAGTAATACTGCATGGTACCCATCCCATGGGTCCCAAATCTCCAGGTTCAAGGGCATCTTCCTACATCGAAAACAGGCATGAGAAACCCAGAAGATGGTACACCGTGTGATCGGGAAAGGTTTCTAAAACGCACCTCATTTCTCATCTCCTTTGCTCGGGTTCGCCATTCCAGCCGATTTACTAGCCATCTCCCTCCTTGGAGAATCAGCACCTTTAACCTCCTGTTCCGTACAGGTTGCAATTTGTCCTGAGGATGAACAAGAAGAGGGGGAACCAATGAGAGACTAGCTCTAGGTGTTGGGACAGGCACAGGTCACTCTATTTTCCCATCAGGAAGAAGAATTAAGCACAAGCTCAGCCTGCCCCTCAGAATCAGAAGAGGGCCTGAAGCAATCCTGCGCTTTTGCGGCCAGCTCCTAAAAAGCGAGTTGAAAAATGGAGCTCAGGGGCACTGCAATTCACAAACCTGCAGAGTTTTAAATGATACCTCTCGTCCACAAATATATTAAGGGAAGGCAACGAAGAGGCTTTGAAAGCAAGGCAGAATTGCAGGAAACAGATTTCAGGAGGTAGATTCGAATCGCCTTGAAAGCACATGAAAAGGGGCAAAACGTGGACAATGATGCCCTTGGCCAAAAAGGGCGTATGCGTTTTTTCCTGAATATATTCAGGAAAAAACGCATACGCCCTTTTTGGCCAACCAAGCAACCTGGAAAGGCAAATCAGCGCTCCAAAGAAGTCTGGCTTCCCAGCGGGCAAAAGGGCCATGCGGAAAAAAGTGTCCAAAGCAGAAATGCAGGACCGGCCATGGAGAAATGGGAGCCTTGCTACGCTGATGGGCGGGATGTAAATTGCCAACAGCCACTCTGGAGAAGTGTATGGTGTGTCCTGAAACATCTGAAAAACACAGCTTGGAGAGCATAGGGCACTTCCACTCATGGGCGTATAAATTGGGAAAACTAAAAATCAGCAAGACACAGGCACCCCAAAGTTTAGGGCTGCTCTGTTGACAAGAACCCCCACTTCATTACACCTTAAATATCCTAGGAAAGAGAAAAATGGATAAAGAAGTTGTGGTCCTCATGTACAATGGAATATCACTCAGCCATGAAATCAACGTCATAAGGCTAGTAGCAGCACGATGAGTGGATTTAGGTACGACGATTCTAAGTGAAATAAGTCACACAGAAAAAGACACTTATCCTAAGATATCACTTCTAGAGGGAATGTAAAAACCGCTACACTTGAACTGAATTACAAAACAGAACAGAGTCACACGTTTAGAAAACACACTATGGCTGCTGAACGGGAAAGGTGAGGTGGGCATAAAACAAGGGTTTCAAATTAGCTCAGATACCGTTCCATAAACCCAATATGTAAGAGACAAGGCCTATTCCTTTTTCAGTGAACTGGACTCAACACCCCCTATTCACCGCACAAGAATATATCTGACTAGTAAGAATCTTCAAACCTATGTATTGATATCTCTCTGTAAGTGAGTCAAGGGGGTGTAAAGCGGCATAAACACAGCCGTGAAAAGCAGCTACACCCCATTATAAAAATAAATTACTTTTCAAAACCCGTGAAAGAAAGACAGTGAAAGAGAGAGAAATTCTTACAAAATTCGTTCAGGGGCTGTGATGCAACCTGGATTGACCATATCTAGACCCACAGCTGATTGAGACATCAGGGTGGACACTCTTGGGGCTGAGAGGTTCGGTGAGGTTGGGTGAGCCAACGCAGACCCTTTCAAGTAATACTGCATGGTACCCATCCCATGGGTCCCAAATCTCCAGGTTCAAGGGCATCTTCCTACGTCGAAAACAGGCATGAGAAACCCAGAAGATGGTACACCGTGTGATCGGGAAAGGTTTCTAAAACGCACCTCATTTCTCAGCTCCTTTGCTCGGGTTCGCCATTCCAGCCGATTTACTAGCCATCTCCCTCCTTGGAGAATCAGCACCTTTAACCTCCTGTTCCGTACAGGTTGCAATTTGTCCTGAGGATGAACGGGAAGAGGGGGAACCAATGAGAGACTAGCTCTAGGTGTTGGGACAGGCACAGGTCACTCTATTTTCCCATCAGGAAGAAGAATTAAGCACAAGCTCAGCCTGCCCCCCAGAACCAGAAGAGGGCCTGAAGCAATCCTGCGCTTTTGCGGCCACCTCCCAAAAAAGCGAGTTGAAAAATGGAGCTCAGGGGCACTGCAATTCACAAACCTGCAGAGTTTTAAATGATACCTCTCGTCCACAAATATATTAAGGGAAGGCAACGAAGAGGCTTTGAAAGCAAGGCAGAATTGCAGGAAACAGATTTCAGGAGGTAGATATGAATCGCCTTGAAAGCACATGAAAAGCGGCAAAACGTGGACAATGATGCCCTTGGCCAAAAAGGGCGTATGCGTTTTTTCCTGAATATATTCAGGAAAAAACGCATACGCCCTTTTTGGCCAACCAAGCAACCTGGAAAGGCAAATCAGCGCTCCAAAGAAGTCTGGCTTCCCAGCGGGCAAAAGGGCCCTGCGGAAAAAAGTGTCCAAAGCAGAAATGCAGGACCGGCCATGGAGAAATGGGAGCCTTGCTACGCTGATGGGCGGGATGTAAATTGCCAACAGCCACTCGGGAGAAGTGTACGGTGTGTCCTGAAACATCTAAAAAACACAGCTTGGAGAGCATAGGGCACTTCCACTCATGGGCGTATAAATTGGGAAAACTAAAAATCAGCAAGACACAGGCACCCCAAAGTTTAGGGCTGCTCTGTTGACAAGAACCCCCACTTCATTACACCTTAAATATCCTAGGAAAGAGAAAAATGGATAAAGAAGTTGTGGTCCTCATATAAAATGGAATATCACTCAGCCATGAAATCAACGTCATAAGGCTAGTAGCAGCACGATGAGTGGATTTAGGTACGACGATTCTAAGTGAAATAAGTCACACAGAAAAAGACACTTATCCTAAGATATCACTTATAGAGGGAATGTAAAAACCGCTACACTTGAACTGAATTACAAAACAGAACAGAGTCACACGTTTAGAAAACACACTATGGCTGCTGAACGGGAAAGGTGAGGTGGGGTGATGCATAAAACAAGGGTTTCAAATTAGCTCAGATACCGTTCCATAAACCCAATATGTAAGAGAAAAGGCCTATTCCTTTTTCAGTGAACTGGACTCAACACCCCCTATTCACCGCACAAGAATATATCTGACTAGTAAGAATCTTCAAACCTATGTATTGATATCTCTCTGTAAGTGAGTCAAGGGGGTGTAAAGCGGCATAAACACAGCCGTGAAAAGCAGCTAAACCCCATTATAAAAATAAATTACTTTTCAAAACCCGTGAAACAAAGACAGTGAAAGAGAGAGAAATTCTTACAAAATTCGTTCAGGGGCTGTGATGCAACCTGGATTGACCATATCTAGACCCACAGCTGATTGAGACATAAGGGTGGACACTCTTGGGTCTGAGAGGTTCGGTGAGGTTGGGTGAGCCAACGCAGACCCTTTCAAGTAATACTGCATGGTACCCATCCCATGGGTCCCAAATCTCCAGGTTCAAGGGCATCTTCCTACTTCGAAAACAGGCATGAGAAACCCAGAAGATGGTACACCGTGTGATCGGGAAAGGTTTCTAAAACGCACCTCATTTCTCATCTCCTTTGCTCGGGTTCGCCATTCCAGCCGATTTACTAGCCATCTCCCTCCTTGTAGAATCAGCACTTTAACCTCCTGTTCCGTACAGGTTGCAATTTGTCCTGAGGATGAACGGGAAGAGGGGGAACCAATGAGAGACTAGCTCTAGGTGTTGGGACAGGCACAGGTCACTCTATTTTCCCATCAGGAAGAAGAATTAAGCACAAGCTCAGCCTGCCCCCCAGAACCAGAAGAGGGCCTGAAGCAATCCTGCGCTTTTGCAGCCAGCTCCCAAAAAAGCGAGTTGAAAAACGGAGCTCAGGGGCACTGCAATTCACAAACCTGCAGAGTTTTAAATGATACCTCTCGTCCACAAATATATTAAGGGAAGGCAACGAAGAGGCTTTGAAAGCAAGGCAGAATTGCAGGAAACAGATTTCAGGAGGTAGATTCGAATCGCCTTGAAAGCACATGAAAAGCGGCAAAACGTGTACAATGATGCCCTTGGCCAAAAAGGGCGTATGCGTTTTTTCCTGAATATATTCAGGAAAAAACGCATACGCCCGTTTTGGCCAACCAAGCAACCTGGAAAGGCAAATCAGCGCTCCAAAGAAGTCTGGCTTCCCAGCGGGCAAAAGGGCCATGCGGAAAAAAGTGTCCAAACCAGAAATGCAGGACCGGCCATGGAGAAATGGGAGCCTGGCTACGCTGATGGGTGGGATGTAAATTGCCAACAGCCACTCTGGAGAAGTGTAAGGTGTGTTCTGAAACATCTAAAAAACACAGCTTGGAGAGCATAGGGCACTTCCACTCATGGGCGTATAAATTGGGAAAACTAAAAATCAGCAAGACACAGGCACCCCAAAGTTTAGGGCTGCTCTGTTGACAAGAACCCCCACTTCATTACACCTTAAATATCCTAGGAAAGAGAAAAATGGATAAAGAAGTTGTGGTCCTCATGTACAATGGAATATCACTCAGCCATGAAATCAACGTCATAAGGCTAGTAGCAGCACGATGAGTGTATTTAGGTAAGACGATTCTAAGTGAAATAAGTCACACAGAAAAAGACACTTATCCTAAGATATCACTTAGAGAGGGAATGTAAAAACCGCTACACTTGAACTGAATTGCAAAACAGAACAGAGTCACACCTTTAGAAAACACAGTATGGCTGCTGAACGGGAAAGGTGAGGTGGGGTGATGCATAAAACAAGGGTTTCAAATTACCTCAGATACCGTTCCATAAACCCAATATGTAAGAGACAAGACCTATTCCTTTTTCAGTGACCAGGACTCAACACCCCCTATTCACCGCACAAGAATATATCTGACTAGTAAGAATCTTCAAACCTATGTATTGATATCTCTCTGTAAGTGAGTCAAGGGGGTGTAAAGCGGCAGAAACACAGCCGTGAAAAGCAGCTAAACCCCATTATAAAAATAAATTACTTTTCAAAACCCGTGAAACAAAGATAGTGAAAGAGAGAGAAATTCTTACAAAATTCGTTCAGGGGCTGTGATGCAACCTGGATGGACCATATCTAGACCCACAGCTGATTGAGACATAAGGGTGGACACTCTTGGGGCTGAGAGGTTCGGTGAGGTTGGGTGAGCCAACGCAGACCCTTTCAAGTAATACTGCATGGTACCCAACCCATGGGTCTCAAATCTCCAGGTTCAAGGGCATCTTCCTACATCGAAAAAAGGCATGAGAAACCCAGAAGATGGTACACCGTGTGATTGGGAAAGGTTTCTAAAACGCACTTCATTTCTCATCTCCTTTGCTCGGGTTCGCCATTCCAGCCGATTTACTAGCCATCTCCCTCCTTGGAGAATCAGCACCTTTAACCTCCTGTTCCGTACAGGTTGCAATTTGTCCTGAGGATGAACGGGAAAAGGGGGAACCAATGAGAGACTAGATCTAGGTATTGGGACAGGCACAGGTCTATCTATTTTCCCATCAGGAAGAAGAATTAAGCACAAGCTCAGCCTGCCCCCCAGAACCAGAAGAGGGCCTGAAGCAATCCTACGCTTTTGCGGCCAGCTCCCAAAAGAGCGGGTTGAAAAATGGAGCTCAGGGGCACTGCAATTCACAAACCTGCAGAGTTTTAAATGATACCTCTCGTCCACAAATATATTAAGGGAAGGCAACGAAGAGGCTTTGAAAGCAAGGCAGAATTGCAGGAAACAGATTTCAGGAGGTAGATTCGAATCGCCTTGAAAGCACATGAAAAGCGGCAAAACGTGGACAATGATGCCCTTGGACAAAAAGGGCGTATGCGTTTTTTCCTGAATATATTCAGGAAAAAATGCATACGCCCTTTTTGGCCAACCAAGCAACCTGGAAAGGCCAATCAGCGCTCCAAAGAAGTCTCGCTTCCCAGCGGGCAAAAGGGCCATGCGGAAAAAAGTGTCCAAACCAGAACTGCACGACCGGCCATGGAGAAATGGGAGCCTTGCTTCGCTGATGGGCGGGATGTAAATTGCCAACAGCCACTCGGGAGAAGTGTACGGTGCGTCCTGAAACATCTAAGAAACACAGCTTGGAGAGCATAGGGCACTTCCACTCATGGGCGTATAAATTGGGAAAACTAAAAATCAGCAAGACACAGGCACCCCAAAGTTTAGGGCTGCTCTGTTGACAAGAACCCCCACTTCATTACACCTTAAATATCCTAGGAAAGAGAAAAATGGATAAAGAAGTTGTGGTCCTCATGTACAATGGAATATCACTCAGCCATGAAATCAACGTCATAAGGCTAGTAGCAGCACGATGAGTGGATTTAGGTACGACGATTCTAAGTGAAATAAGTCACACAGAAAAAGACACTTATCATAAGATTTCACTTAGAGAGGGAATGTAAAAACCGCTACACTTGAACTGAATTACAAAACAGAACAGAGTCACACGTTTAGGAAACACACTATGGCTGCTGAACGGGAAAGGTGAGGTGGGGTGATGCATAAAACAAGGGTTTCAAATTAGCTCAGATACCGTTCCATAAACCCAATATGTAAGAGACAAGACCTATTCCTTTTTCAGTGAACTGGACTCAACACCCCCTATTCACCGCACAAGAATATATCTGACTAGTAAGAATCTTCAAACCTATGTATTGATATCTCTCTGTAAGTGAGTCAAGGGGGTGTAAAGCGGCATAAACACAGCCGTGAAAAGCAGCTAAACCCCATTATAAAAATAAATTACTTTTCAAAACCCGTGAAACAAAGACAGTGAAAGAGAGAGAAATTCTTCCAAAATTCGTTCAGGGGCTGTGATGCAACCTGGATTGACCATATCTAGACCCACAGCTGATTGAGACATAAGGGTGGACACTCTTGGGGCTGAGAGGTTCGGTGAGGTTGGGTGAGCCAACGCAGACCCTTTCAAGTAATACTGCATGGTACCCATCCCATGGGTCCCAAATCTCCAGGTTCAAGGGCATCTTTCTACATCGAAAACAGGCATGAGAAACCCAGAAGATGGTACACCGTGTGATCGGGAAAGGTTTCTAAAACGCACCTCATTTCTCATCTCCTTTGCTCGGGTTCGCCATTCCAGCCGATTTACTAGCCATCTCCCTCCTTGGAGAATCAGCACCTTTAACCTCCTGTTCCGTACAGGTTGCAATTTGTCCTGAGGATGAACGGGAAGAGGGGGAACCAATGAGAGACTAGCTCTAGGTGTTGGGACAGGCACAGGTCACTCTATTTTCCCATCAGGAAGAAGAATTAAGCACAAGCTCAGCCTGCCCCCCAGAACCAGAAGAGGGCCTGAAGCAATCCTGCGCTTTTGCGGCCAGCTCCCAAAAAAGCGAGTTGAAAAATGGAGCTCAGGGGCCCTGCAATTCACAAACCTGCACAGTTTTAAATGATACCTCTCGTCCACAAATATATTAAGGGAAGGCAACGAAGAGGCTTTGAAAGCAAGGCAGAATTGCAGGAAACAGATTTCAGGAGGTAGATTCGAATCGCCTTGAAAGCACATGAAAAGCGGCAAAACGTGGACAATGATGCCCTTGGCCAAAAAGGGCGTATGCGTTTTTTCCTGAATATATTCAGGAAAAAACGCATGCGCCCTTTTTGGCCAACCAAGCAACCTGGAAAGGCCAATCAGCGCTGCAAAGAAGTCTCGCTTCCCAGCGGGCAAAAGGGCCATGCGGAAAAAAGTGTCCAAACCAGAACTGCACGACCGGCCATGGAGAAATGGGAGCCTTGCTTCGCTAATGGGCGGGATGTAAATTGCCAACAGCCACTCGGGAGAAGTGTACGGTGTGTCCTGAAACATCTAAAAAACACAGCTTGGAGAGCATAGGGCACTTCCACTCATGGGCGTATAAATTGGAAAAACTAAAAATCTGCAAGACACAGGCACCCCAAAGTTTAGGGCTGCTCTGTTGACAAGAACCCCCACTTCATTACACCTTAAATATCCTAGGAAAGAGAAAAATGGATAAAGAAGTTGTGGTCCTCATGTACAATGGAATATCACTCAGCCATGAAATCAACGTCATAAGGCTAGTAGCAGCACGATGAGTGGATTTAGGTACGACGATTCTAAGTGAAATAAGTCACACAGAAAAAGACACTTATCATAAGATTTCACTTAGAGAGGGAATGTAAAAACTGCTACACTTGAACTGAATTACAAAACAGAACAGAGTCACACGTTTAGGAAACACACTATGGCTGCTGAACGGGCAAGGTGAGGTGGGGTGATGCATAAAACAAGGGTTTCAAATTAGCTCAGATACCGTTCCGTAAACCCAATATGTAAGAGACAAGACCTATTCCTTTTTCAGTGAACTGGACTCAACACCCCCTATTCACCGCACAAGAATATATCTGACTAGTAAGAATCTTCAAACCTATGTATTGATATCTCTCTGTAAGTGAGTCAAGGGGGTGTAAAGCGGCATAAACACAGCCGTGAAAAGCAGCTAAACCCCATTATAAAAATAAATTACTTTTCAAAACCCGTGAAACAAAGACAGTGAAAGAGAGAGAAATTCTTCCAAAATTCGTTCAGGGGCTGTGATGCAACCTGGATTGACCATATCTAGACCCACAGCTGATTGAGACATAAGGGTGGACACTCTTGGGGCTGAGAGGTTCGGTGAGGTTGGGTGAGCCAACGCAGACCCTTTCAAGTAATACTGCATGGTACCCATCCCATGGGTCCCAAATCTCCAGGTTCAAGGGCATCTTCCTACATCGAAAACAGGCATGAGAAACCCAGAAGATGGTACACCGTGTGATCGGGAAAGGTTTCTAAAACGCACCTCATTTCTCATCTCCTTTGCTCGGGTTCGCCATTCCAGCCGATTTACTAGCCATCTCCCTCCTTGGAGAATCAGCACCTTTAACCTCCTGTTCCGTACAGGTTGCAATTTGTCCTGAGGATGAACGGGAAGAGGGGGAACCAATGAGAGACTAGCTCTAGGTGTTGGGACAGGCACAGGTCACTCTATTTTCCCATCAGGAAGAAGAATTAAGCACAAGCTCAGCCTGCCCCCCAGAACCAGAAGAGGGCCTGAAGCAATCCTGCGCTTTTGCGGCCAGCTCCCAAAAAAGCGAGTTGAAAAATGGAGCTCAGGGGCCCTGCAATTCACAAACCTGCACAGTTTTAAATGATACCTCTCGTCCACAAATATATTAAGGGAAGGCAACGAAGAGGCTTTGAAAGCAAGGCAGAATTGCAGGAAACAGATTTCAGGAGGTAGATTCGAATCGCCTTGAAAGCACATGAAAAGCGGCAAAACGTGGACAATGATGCCCTTGGCCAAAAAGGGCGTATGCGTTTTTTCCTGAATATATTCAGGAAAAAACGCATACGCCCTTTTTGGCCAACCAAGCAACCTGGAAAGGCCAATCAGCGCTGCAAAGAAGTCTCGCTTCCCAGCGGGCAAAAGGGCCATGCAGAAAAAAGTGTCCAAACCAGAACTGCACGACCGGCCATGGAGAAATGGGAGCCTTGCTTCGCTAATGGGCGGGATGTAAATTGCCAACAGCCACTCGGGAGAAGTGTACGGTGTGTCCTGAAACATCTAAAAAACACAGCTTGGAGAGCATAGGGCACTTCCACTCATGGGCGTATAAATTGGGAAAACTAAAAATCAGCAAGACACAGGCACCCCAAAGTTTCGGGCTGCTCTGTTGACAAGAACCCCCACTTCATTACACCTTAAATACCTAGGAAAGAGAAAAGTGGATAAAGAAGTTGTGGTCCTCATGTACAATGGAATATCACTCAGCCATGAAATCCACGTCATAAGGCTAGTAGCAGCACGATGAGTGGATTTAGGTATGACGATTCTAAGTGAAATAAGTCACACAGAAAAAGACACTTATCATAAGATATCACTTAGAGAGGGAATGTAAAAACCGCTACACTTGAACTGAATTTCAAAACAGAACAGAGTCACACGTTTAGAAAACACACTATGGCTGCTAACGGGAAAGGTGAGGTGGGGTGATGCATAAAACAAGGGTTTCAAATTAGCTCAGATACCGTTCCATAAACCCAATATGTAAGAGACAAGACCTATTCCTTTTTCAGTGAACTGGACTCAACACCCCCTATTCACCCCACAAGTATATATCTGACTAGTAAGAAACTCCAAACCTATGTATTGATATCTCTCTGTAAGTGAGTCAAGGGGGGTGTAAAGCGGCATAAACACAGCCGTGAAAAGCAGCTAAACCCCATTATAAAAATAAATTACTTTTCAAAACCCGTGAAACAAAGACAGTGAAAGAGAGAGAAATTCTTCCAAAAGTCGTTCAGGGGCTGTGATGCAACCTGGATTGACCATATCTAGACCCACAGCTGATTGAGACATAAGGGTGGACACTCTTGGGGCTGAGAGGTTCGGTGAGGTTGGGTGAGCCAACGCAGACCCTTTCAAGTAATACTGCATGGTACCCATCCCATGGGTCCCAAATCTCCAGGTTCAAGGGCATCTTCCTACATCGAAAACAGGCATGAGAAACCCAGAAGATGGTACACCGTGTGATCGGGAAAGGTTTCTAAAACGCACCTCATTTCTCATCTCCTTTGCTCGGGTTCGCCATTCCAGCCGATTTACTAGCCATCTCCCTCCTTGGAGAATCAGCACCTTTAACCTCCTGTTCCGTACAGGTTGCAATTTGTCCTGAGGATGAACGGGAAGAGGGGGAACCAATGAGAGACTAGCTCTAGGTGTTGGGACAGGCACAGGTCACTCTATTTTCCCATCAGGAAGAAGAATTAAGCACAAGCTCAGCCTGCCCCCCAGAACCAGAAGAGGGCCTGAAGCAATCCTGCGCTTTTGCGGCCAGCTCCCAAAAAAGCGAGTTGAAAAATGGAGCTCAGGGGCCCTGCAATTCACAAACCTGCACAGTTTTAAATGATACCTCTCGTCCACAAATATATTAAGGGAAGGCAACGAAGAGGCTTTGAAAGCAAGGCAGAATTGCAGGAAACAGATTTCAGGAGGTAGATTCGAATCGCCTTGAAAGCACATGAAAAGCGGCAAAACGTGGACAATGATGCCCTTGGCCAAAAAGGGCGTATGCGTTTTTTCCTGAATATATTCAGGAAAAAACGCATACGCCCTTTTTGGCCAACCAAGCAACCTGGAAAGGCCAATCAGCGCTCCAAAGAAGTCTCGCTTCCCAGCAGGCAAAAGGGCCATGCGGAAAAAAAGTGTCCAAACCAGAAATGCAGGACCGGCCATGGAGAAATGGGAGCCTTGCTACGCTGATGGGTGGGATGTAAATTGCCAACAGCCACTCTGGAGAAGTGTACGGTGTGGCCTGAAACATCTAAAAAACACAGCTTGGAGAGCATAGGGCACTTCCACTCATGGGCGTATAAATTGGGAAAACTAAAAATCAGCAAGACACAGGCACCCCAAAGTTTAGGGCTGCTCTGTTGACAAGAACCCCCAATTCATTACACCTTAAATATCCTAGGGAAAAAAAATGGATAAAGAAGTTGGGGTACTCATGCACAATGGAATATCACTCAGCCATGAAATCAACGTCATAAGGCTAGTAGCAGCACGATGAGTGGATTTAGGTACGACGATTCTAAGTGAAATAAGTCACACAGAAAAAGACACTTATCATAAGATATCACTTAGAGAGGGAATGTAAAAACCGCTACACTTGAACTGAATTGCAAAACAGAACAGAGTCACACGTTTAGAAAACACACTATGGCTGCTGAACGGGAAAGGTGAGGTGGGGTGATGCATAAAACAAGGGTTTCAAATTAGCTCAGATACCGTACCATAAACCCAATATGTAAGAGACAAGACCTATTCCTTTTTCAGTGAACTGGACTCAACACCCCCTATTCACCCCACAAGTATATATCTGACTAGTAAGAATCTCCAAACCTATGTATTGATATCTCTCTGTAAGTGAGTCAAGGGGGTGTAAAGCGGCATAAACACAGCCGTGAAAAGCAGCTAAACCCCATTATAAAAATAAATTACTTTTCAAAACCCGTGAAACAAAGACAGTGAAAGAGAGAGAAATTCTTCCAAAATTCGTTCAGGGGCTGTGATGCAACCTGGATTGACCATATCTAGACCCACAGCTGATTGAGACATAAGGGTGGACACTCTTGGGGCTGATAGGTTCGGTGAGGTTGGGTGAGCCAACGCAGACCCTTTCTAGTAATACTGCATGGTACCCATCCATGGGTCCCAAATCTCCAGGTTCAAGGGCATCTTCCTACGTCGAAAACAGGCATGAGAAACCCAGAAGATGGTACACCGTGTGATCGGGAAAGGTTTCTAAAACGCACCTCATTTCTCATCTCCTTTGCTCGGGTTCGCCATTCCAGCCGATTTACTAGCCATCTCCCTCCTTGGAGAATCAGCACCTTTAACCTCCTGTTCCGTACAGGTTGCAATTTGTCCTGAGGATGAACGGGAAGAGGGGGAACCAATGAGAGACTAGCTCTAGGTGTTGGGACAGGCACAGGTCACTCTATTTTCCCATCAGGAAGAAGAATTAAGCACAAGCTCAGCCTGCCCCCCAGAACCAGAAGAGGGCCTGAAGCAATCCTGCGCTTTTGCGGCCAGCTCCCAAAAAAGCGACTGGAAAAATGGAGCTCAGGGGCCCTGCAATTCACAAACCTGCAGAGTTTTAAATGATACCTCTCGTCCACAAATATATTAAGGGAAGGCAACGAAGAGGCTTTGAAAGCAAGGCAGAATTGCAGGAAACAGATTTCAGGAGGTAGATTCGAATCGCCTTGAAAGCACATGAAAAGCGGCAAAACGTGGACAATGATGCCCTTGGCCAAAAAGGGCGTATGCGTTTTTTCCTGAATATATTCAGGAAAAAACGCATACGCCCTCTTTGGCCAACCAAGCAACCTGGAAAGGTAAATCAGCGCTCCAAAGAAGTCTCGCTTCCCAGCGGGCAAAAGGGCCATGCGGAAAAAAAGTGTCCAAACCAGAAATGCAGGACCGGCCATGGAGAAATGGGAGCCTTGCTACGCTGATGGGTGGGATGTAAATTGCCAACAGCCACTCTGGAGAAGTGTACGGTGTGGCCTGAAACATCTAAAAAACACAGCTTGGAGAGCATAGGGCACTTCCACTCATGGGCGTATAAATTGGGAAAACTAAAAATCAGCAAGACACAGGCACCCCAAAGTTTAGGGCTGCTCTGTTGACAAGAACCCCCACTTCATTACACCTTAAATATCCTAGGAAAGAGAAAAATGGATAAAGAAGTTGGGGTCCTCATGTACAATGGAATATCACTGAGCCATGAAATCAACGTCATAAGGCTAGTAGCAGCACGATGAGTGGATTTAGGTACGACGATTCTAAGTGAAATAAGTCACACAGAAAAAGACACTTATCCTAAGAAATCACTTCTAGAGGGAATGTAAAAACCGCTACACTTGAACTGAATTGCAAAACAGAACAGAGTCACACGTTTAGGAAACACACTATGGCTGCTGAACGGGAAAGGTGAGGTGGGGTGATGCATAAAACAAGGGTTTCAAATTAGCTCCGATACCGTTCCATATACCCAATATGTAAGAGACAAGACCTATTCCTTTTTCAGTGAACTGGACTCAACACCCCCTATTCACCACACAACAATATATCTGACTAGTAAGAATCCTCAAACCTATGTATTGATATCTCTCTGTAAGGGAGTCAAGGGGGTTTAAAGCGGCATAAACACAGCCGTGAAAAGCAGCTAAACCCCATTATAAAAATAAATTACTTTTCAAAACCCGTGAAACAAAGACAGTGAAAGAGAGAGAAATTCTTACAAAATTCGTTCAGGGGCTGTGATGCAACCTGGATTGACCATATCTAGACCCACAGCTGATTGAGACATAAGGGTGGACGCTCTTGGGGCTGAGAGGTTCGGTGAGGTTGGGTGAGCCAACGCAGACCCTTTCAAGTAATACTGCATGGTACCCATCCCATGGGTCCCAAATCTCCAGATTCAAGGGCATCTTCCTACATCAAAAACAGGCATGAGAAACCCAGAAGATGGTACACCGTGTGATCGGGAAAGGTTTCTAAAACGCACCTCATTTCTCATCTCCTTTGCTCGGGTTTGCCATTCCAGCCGATTTACTAGCCATCTCCCTCCTTGGAGAATCAGCACCTTTAACCTCCTGTTCCGTACAGGTTGCAATTTGTCCTGAGGATGAACGGGAAGAGGGGGAACCAATGAGAGACTAGCTCTAGGTGTTGGGACAGGCACAGGTCACTCTATTTTCCCATCAGGAAGAAGAATTAAGCACAAGCTCAGCCTGCCCCCCAGAACCAGAAGAGGGCCTGAAGCAATCCTGCGCTTTTGCGGCCAGCTCCCAAAAAAGCGAGTTGAAAAATGGAGCTCAGGGGCCCTGCAATTCACAAACCTGCACAGTTTTAAATGATACCTCTCGTCCACAAATATATTAAGGGAAGGCAACGAAGAGGCTTTGAAAGCAAGGCAGAATTGCAGGAAACAGATTTCAGGAGGTAGATTCGAATCGCCTTGAAAGCACATGAAAAGCGGCAAAACGTGGACAATGATGCCCTTGGCCAAAAAGGGCGTATGCGTTTTTTCCTGAATATATTCAGGAAAAAACGCATGCGCCCTTTTTGGCCAACCAAGCAACCTGGAAAGGCCAATCAGCGCTGCAAAGAAGTCTCGCTTCCCAGCGGGCAAAAGGGCCATGCGGAAAAAAGTGTCCAAACCAGAACTGCACGACCGGCCATGGAGAAATGGGAGCCTTGCTTCGCTAATGGGCGGGATGTAAATTGCCAACAGCCACTCGGGAGAAGTGTACGGTGTGTCCTGAAACATCTAAAAAACACAGCTTGGAGAGCATAGGGCACTTCCACTCATGGGCGTATAAATTGGAAAAACTAAAAAGCAGCAAGACACAGGCACCCCAAAGTTTAGGGCTGCTCTGTTGACAAGAACCCCCACTTCATTACACCTTAAATATCCTAGGAAAGAGAAAAATGGATAAAGAAGTTGGGGTCCTCATGTACAAGGGAATATCACTCAGCCATGAAATCAACGTCATAAGGCTAGTAGCAGCACGATGAGTGGATTTAGGTACGACGATTCTAAGTGAAATAAGTCACACAGAAAAAGACACTTATCCTAAGATATCACTTATAGAGGGAACGTAAAAACCGCTACACTTGAACTGAATTGCAAAACAGAACAGAGTCACACGTTTAGGAAACACACTATGGCTGCTGAATGGGAAAGGTGAGGTGGGGGGATGCATAAAACAAGGGTTTCAAATTAGATCCGATACCGTTCCATAAACCCAATATGTAAGAGACAAGACCTATTCCTTTTTCAGTGAACTGGACTCAACACCCCCTATTCACCGCACAAGAATATATCTGACTAGTAAGAATCTTCAAACCTATGTATTGATATCTCTCTGTAAGTGAGTCAAGGGGGTGTAAAGCGGCATAAACACAGCCGTGAAAAGCAGCTAAACCCCATTATAAAAATAAATTACTTTTCAAAACCCGTGAAACAAAGACAGTGAAAGAGAGAGAAATTCTTCCAAAATTCGTTCATGGGCTGTGATGCAACCTGGATTGACCATATCTAGACCCACAGCTGATTGAGACATAAGGGTGGACACTCTTGGGGCTGAGAGTTTCGGTGAGGTTGGGTGAGCCAACGCAGACCCTTTCAAGTAATACTGCATGGTACCCATCCCATGGGTCCCAAATCTCCAGGTTCAAGGGCATCTTCCTACATCGAAAACAGGCATGAGAAACCCAGAAGATGGTACACCGTGTGATCGGGAAAGGTTTCTAAAACGCACCTCATTTCTCATCTCCTTTGCTCGGGTTCGCCATTCCAGCCGATTTACTAGCCATCTCCCTCCTTGGAGAATCAGCACCTTTAACCTCCTGTTCCGTACAGGTTGCAATTTGTCCTGAGGATGAACGGGAAGAGGGGGAACCAATGAGAGACTAGCTCTAGGTGTTGGGACAGGCACAGGTCACTCTATTTTCCCATCAGGAAGAAGAATTAAGCACAAGCTCAGCCTGCCCCCCAGAACCAGAAGAGGGCCTGAAGCAATCCTATGCATTTGCGGCCAGCTCCCAAAAAAGCGAGTTGAAAAATGGAGCTCAGGGGCACTGCAATTCACAAACCTGCAGAGTTTTAAATGATACCTCTCGTCCACAAATATATTAAGGGAAGGCAACGAAGAGGCTTTGAAAGCAAGGCAGAATTGCAGGAAACAGATTTCAGGAGGTAGATTCGAATCGCCTTGAAAGCACATGAAAAGCGGCAAAACGTGGACAATGATGCCCTTGGCCAAAAAGGGCGTATGCGTTTTTTCCTGAATATATTCAGGAAAAAGCACATAGGCCCTTTTTGGCCAACCAAGCAACCTGGAAAGGCCAATCAGCGCTCCAAAGAAGTCTCGCTTCCCAGCGGGCAAAAGGGCCATGCGGAAAAAAAGTGTCCAAACCAGAACTGCACGACCGGCCATGGAGAAATGTGAGCCTTGCTTCGCTGATGGGCGGGATGTAAATTGCCAACAGCCACTCGGGAGAAGTGTACAGTGTGTCCTGAAACATCTAAAAAACACAGCTTGGAGAGCATAGGGCACTTCCACTCATGGGCGTATAAATTGGGAAAACTAAAAATCAGCAAGACACAGGCACCCCAAAGTTTAGGGCTGCTCTGTTGACAAGAACCCCCACTTCATTACACCTTAAATGTCCTAGGAAAGAGAAAAATGGATAAAGAAGTTGTGGTCCTCATGTACAATGGAATATCACTCAGCCATGAAATCAACGTCATAAGGCTAGTAGCAGCACGATGAGTGGATTTAGGTACGACGATTCTAAGTGAAATAAGTCACACAGAAAAAGAGACTTATCATAAGATATCACTTAGAGAGGGAATGTAAAAACCGCTACACTTGAACTGAATTGCAAAACAGAACAGAGTCACACGTTTAGAAAACACACTATGGCTGCTGAACGGGAAAGGTGAGGTGGGGTGATGCATAAAACAAGGGTTTCAAATTAGCTCAGATACCGTTCCATAAACCCAATATGTAAGAGACAAGACCTATTTCTTTTTCAGTGAACTGGACTCAACACCCCCTATTCACCCCACAAGTATATATCTGACTAGTAAGAATCTCCAAACCTATGTATTGATATCTCTCTGTAAGTGAGTCAAGGGGGTGTAAAGCGGCATAAACACAGCCGTGAAAAGCAGCTAAACCCCATTATAAAAATAAATTACTTTTCAAAACCCGTGAAACAAAGACAGTGAAAGAGAGAGAAATTCTTCCAAAAGTCGTTCAGGGGCTGTGATGCAACCTGCATTGACCATATCTAGACCCACAGCTGATTGAGACATAAGGGTGGACACTCTTGGGGCTGAGAGGTTCGGTGAGGTTGGGTGAGCCAACGCAGACCCTTTCAAGTAATACTGCATGGTACCCATCCCATGGGTCCCAAATCTCCAGGTTCAAGGGCATCTTCCTACTTCGAAAACAGGCATGAGAAACCCAGAAGATGGTACACCGTGTGATCGGGAAAGGTTTCTAAAACGCACCACATTTCTCATCTCCTTTGCTCGGGTTCGCCATTCCAGCCGATTTACTAGCCATCTCCCTCCGTGGAGAATCAGCACCTTTAACCTCCTGTTCCGTACAGGTTGCAATTTGTCCTGAGGATGAACGGGAAGAGGGGGAACCAATGAGAGACTAGCTCTAGGTGTTGGGACAGGCACAGGTCACTCTATTTTCCCATCAGGAAGAAGAATTAAGCACAAGCTCAGCCTGCCCCCCAGAACCAGAAGAGGGCCTGAAGCAATCCTGCGCTTTTGCGGCCAGCTCCCAAAAAAGCGAGTTGAAAAATGGAGCTCAGGGGCCCTGCAATTCACAAACCTGCAGAGTTTTAAATGATACCTCTCGTCCACAAATATATTAAGGGAAGGCAACGAAGAGGCTTTGAAAGCAAGGCAGAATTGCAGGAAACAGATTTCAGGAGGTAGAATCGAATCGCCTTGAAAGCACATGAAAAGCGGCAAAACGTGGACAATGATGCCCTTGGCCAAAAAGGGCGTATGCGTTTTTTCCTGAATATATTCAGGAAAAAACGCATACGCCCTTTTTGGCCAACCAAGCAACCTGGAAAGGCAAATCAGGGCTCCAAAGAAGTTTCGCTTCCCAGCGGGCAAAAGGGCCATGCGGAAAAAAGTGTCCAAACCAGAAATGCAGGACCGGCCATGGAGAAATGGGAGCCTTGCTACGCTGATGGGCGGGATGTAAATTGCCAACAACCACTCTGGAGAAGTGTACAGTGTGTCCTGAAACATCTAAAAAACACAGCTTGGAGAGCATAGGGCACTTCCACTCATGGGCGTATAAATTGGGAAAACTAAAAATCAGCAAGACACAGGCACCCCAAAGTTTAGGGCTGCTCTGTTGACAAGAACCCCCACTTCATTACACCTTAAATATCCTAGGAAAGAGAAAAATGGATAAAGAAGTTGTGGTCCTCATGTACAATGGAATATCACTCAGCCATGAAATCAACATCATAAGGCTAGTAGCAGCACGATGAGTGGATTTAGGTACGACGATTCTCAGTGAAATAAGTCACACAGAAAAAGACACTTATCATAAGATTTCACTTAGAGAGGGAATGTAAAAACCGCTACACTTGAACTGAATTACAAAACAGAACAGAGTCACACGTTTAGAAAACACACTATGGCTGCTGAACGGGAAAGGTGAGGTGGGGTGATGCCTAAAACAAGGGTTTCAAATTAGCTCCGATACCGTTCCATAAACCCAATATGTAAGAGACAAGACCTATTCCTTTTTCAGTGAACTGGACTCAACACCCCCTATTCACCACACAAGAATATATCTGACTAGTAAGAATCTTCAAACCTATGTATTGATATCTCTCTGTAAGTGAGTCAAGGGGGTGTAAAGCGGCATAAACACAGCCGTGAAAAGCAGCTAAACCGCATTATAAAAATAAATTACTTTTCAAAACCCGTAAAACAAAGACAGTGAAAGAGAGAGAAATTCTTCCAAAATTCGTTCAGGGGCTGTGATGCAACCTGGATTGACCATATCTAGACCCACAGCTTATTGAGACATAAGGGTGGACACTCTTGGGGCTGAGAGGTTCGGTGAGGTTGGGTGAGCCAACGCAGACCCTTTCAAGTAATACTGCATGGTACCCATCCCATGGGTCCCAAATCTCCAGGTTCAAGGGCATCTTCCTACGTCGAAAACAGGCATGAGAAACCCAGAAGATGGTACACCGTGTGATCGGGAAAGGTTTCTAAAACGCACCTCATTTCTCATCTCCTTGGCTCGGGTTCGCCATTCCAGCCGATTTACTAGCCATCTCCCTCCTTGGAGAATCAGCACCTTTAACCTCCTGTTCCGTACAGGTTGCAATTTGTCCTGAGGATGAACGGGAAGAGGGGGAACCAATGAGAGACTAGCTCTAGGTGTTGGGACAGGCACAGGTCACTCTATTTTCCCATCAAAAGAAGAATTAAGAACAAGCTCAGCCTGTCCCCCAGAACAAGAAGAGGGCCTGAAGCAATCCTGCGCTTTTGCGGCCAGCTCCCAAAAAAGCGAGTTGAAAAATGGAGCTCAGGGGCCCTGCAATTCACAAACCTGCAGAGTTTTAAATGATACCTCTCGTCCACAAATATATTAAGGGAAGGCAATGAAGAGGCGTTGAAAGCAAGGCAGAATTGCAGGAAACAGATTTCAGGAGGTAGATTCGAATCGCCTTGAAAGCACATGAAAAGCGGCAAAACGTGGACAATGATGCCCTTGGCCAAAAAGGGCGTATGCGTTTTTTCCTGAATATATTCAGGAAAAAACGCATACGCCCTTTTTGGCCAACCAAGCAACCTGGAAAGGCCAATCAGCGCTCCAAAGAATTCTCGCTTCCCAGCGGGCAAAAGGGCCATGCGGAAAAAAGTGTCCAAACCAGAACTGCACGACCGGCCATGGAGAAACGGGAGCCTTGCTTCGCTGATGGGCGGGATGTAAATTGCCAGCAGCCACTCGGGAGAAGTGTACGGTGTGTTCTGAAACATCTAAAAAACACAGCTTGGAGAGCATAGGGCACTTCCACTCATGGGCGTATAAATTGGGAAAACTAAAAATCAGCAAGACACAGGCACCCCAAAGTTTAGGGCTGCTCTGTTGACAAGAACCCCCACTTCATTACACCTTAAATATCCTAGGAAAGAGAAAAATGGATAAAGAAGTTGGGGTCCTCATGTACAATGGAATATCACTCAGCCATGAAATCAACGTCATAAGGCTAGTAGCAGCACGATGAGTGGATTTAGGTACGACGATTCTAAGTGAAATAAGTCACACAGAAAAAGACACTTATCCTAAGATATCACTTATAGAGGGAACGTAAAAACCGCTACACTTGAACTGAATTGCAAAACAGAACAGAGTCATACGTTTAGGAAACACACTATGGCTGCTGAATGGGAAAGGTGAGGTGGGTTGATGCATAAAACAAGGGTTTCAAATTAGCTCCGATACCGTTCCATAAACCCAATATGTAAGAGACAAGACCTATTCCTTTTTCAGTGAACTGGACTCAACACCCCCTATTCACCGCACAAGAATATATCTGACTAGTAAGAATCTTCAAACTTATGTATTGATATCTCTCTGTAAGTGAGTCAAGGGGGTGTAAAGCGGCATAAACACAGCCGTGAAAAGCAGCTAAACCCCATTATAAAAATAAATTTCTTTTCAAAACCCGTGAAACAAAGACAGTGAAAGAGAGAGAAATACTTCCAAAATTCGTTCAGGGGCTGTGATGCAACCTGGATTGACCATATCTAGACCCACAGCTGATTGAGACATAAGGGTGGACATTCTTGGGGCTGAGAGGTTCGGTGAGGTTGGGTGAGCCAACGCAGACCCTTTCAAGTAATACTGCATGGTACCCATCCCATGGGTCCCAAATCTCCAGGTTCAAGGGCATCTTCCTACATCTAAAACAGGCATGAGAAACCCAGAAGATGGTACACCGTGTGATCGGGAAAGGTTTCTAAAACGCACCTCATTTCTCATCTCCTTTGCTCGGGTTCGCCATTCTAGCCGATTTACTAGCCATCTCCCTCCTTGGAGAATCAGCACCTTTAACCTCCTGTTCCGTACAGGTTGCAATTTGTCCTGAGGATGAACGGGAAGAGGGGGAACCAATGAGAGACTAGCTCTAGGTGTTGGGACAGGCAGAGGTCACTCTATTTTCCCATCAGGAAGAAGAATTAAGCACAAGCTCAGCCTGCCCCCCAGAACCAGAAGAGGGCCTGAAGCAATCCTGCGCTTTTGCGGCCAGCTCCCAAAAAAGCGAGTTGAAAAATGGAGCTCAGGGGCACTGCAATTCACAAACCTGCAGAGTTTTAAATGATACCTTTCGTCCACAGATATATTAAGGGAAGGCAACGAAAAGGCTTTGAAACCAAGGCAGAATTGCAGGAAACAGATTTCAGGAGGTAGATTCGAATCGCCTTGAAAGCACATGAAAAGCGGCAAAACGTGGACAATGATGCCCTTGGCCAAAAAGGGCGTATGCGTTTTTTCCTGAATATATTCAGGAAAAAACGCATACGCCCTTTTTGGCCAACCAAGCAACCTGGAAAGGCAAATCAGCGCTCCAAAGAAGTCTCGCTTCCCAGCGGGCAAAAGGGCCATGAGGAAAAAAGTGTCCAAACCAGAAATGCAGGACCGGCCATGGAGAAATGGGAGCCTTGCTACGCTGATGGGCGGGATGTAAATTGCCAACAGCCACTCGGGAGAAGTGTACGGTGTGTCCTGAAACATCTAAAAAACACAGCTTGGAGAGCATAGGGCACTTCCACTCATGGGCGTATAAAATGGGAAAACTAAAAATCAGCAAGACACAGGCACCCCAAAGTTTAGGGCTGCTCTGTTGACAAGAACCCCCACTTGATTACACCTTAAATATCCTAGGAAAGAGAAAAATGGATAAAGAAGTTGTGGTCCTCATATACAATGGAATATCACTCAGCCATGAAATCAACGTCATAAGGCTAGTAGCAGCACGATGAGTGGATTTAGGTGCGACGATTCTAAGTGAAATAAGTCACACAGAAAAACACACTTATCCTAAGATATCACTTAGAGAGGGAATGTAAAAACCGCTGCACGTGAACTGAATTACAAAACAGAACAGAGTCACACGTTTAGAAAACACACTATGGCTGCTGAACGGGAAAGGTGAGGTGGGGTGATGCATAAAACAAGGGTTTCCAATTAGCTCCGATACCGTTCCATAAACCCAATATGTAAGAGACAAGACCTATTCCTTTTTCAGTGAACTGGACCCAACACCCCCTATTCACCGCACAAGAATATATCTGACTAGTAAGAATCTTCAAACCTATGTATTGATATCTCTCTGTAAGTGAGTCAAGGGGGTGTAAAGCGGCATAAACACAGCCGTGAAAAGCAGCTAAACCCCATTATAAAAATAAATGACTTTTCAAAACCCGTGAAACAAAGACAGTGAAAGAGAGAGAAATTCTTCCAAAATTCGTTCAGGGGCTGTGATGCAACCTGGATTGACCATATCTAGACCCACAGCTGATTGAGACATAAGGGTGGACACTCTTGGGGCTGAGTGGTTCGGTGAGGTTGGGTGAGCCAACGCAGACCCTTTCAAGTAATACTGCATGGTACCCATCCCATGGGTCCCAAATCTCCAGGTTCAAGGGCATCTTCCTACATCGAAAACAGGCATGAGAAACCCAGAAGATGGTACACCGTGTGATCGGGAAAGGTTAATAAAACGCACCTCATTTCTCATCTCCTTTGCTCGGGTTCGCCATTCCAGCCGATTTACTAGCCATCTCCCTCCTTGGAGAATCAGCACCTTTAACCTCCTGTTCCATACAGGTTGCAATTTGTCCTGAGGATGAACGGGAAGAGGGGGAACCAATGAGAGACTAGCTCTAGGTGTTGGGACAGGCACAGGACACTCTATTTTCCCATCAGGAAGAAGAATTAAGCACAAGCTCAGCCTGCCCCCCAGAACCAGAAGAGGGCCTGAAGCAATCCTGCGCTTTTGCGGCCAGCTCCCAAAAAAGCGACTGGAAAAATGGAGCTCAGGGGCACTGCAATTCACAAACCTGCAGAGTTTTAAATGATACCTCTCGTCCACAAATATATTAAGGGAAGGCAACGAAGAGGCTTTGAAAGCAAGGCAGAATTGCAGGAAACAGATTTCAGGAGGTAGATTCGAATCGCCTTGAAAGCACATGAAAAGCGGCAAAACGTGGACAATGATGCCCTTGGCCAAAAAGGGCGTATGCGTTTTTTCCTGAATATATTCAGGAAAAAACGCATACGCCCTTTTTGGCCAACCAAGCAACCTGGAAAGTCCAATCAGCGCTCCAAAGAAGTCTCGCTTCCCAGCGGGCAAAAGGGCCATGCGGAAAAAAGTGTCCAAAGCAGAAATGCAGGACCGGCCATGGAGAAATGGGAGCCTTGCTACGCTGATGGGTGGGATGTAAATTGCCAACAGCCACTCGGGAGAAGTGTACGGTGTGTTCTGAAACATCTAAAAAACACAGCTTGGAGAGCATAGGGCACTTCCACTCATGGGCGTATAAATTGGGAAAACTAAAAATCAGCAAGACACAGGCACCCCAAAGTTTAGGGCTGCTCTGTTGACAAGAACCCCCACTTCATTACACCTTAAATATCCTAGGAAAGAGAAAAATGGATAAAGAAGTTGGGGTCCTCATGTACAATGGAATATCACTCAACCATGAAATCAACGTCATAAGGCTAGTAGCAGCACGATGAGTGGATTTAGGTACGACGATTTTAAGTGAAATAAGTCACACAGAAAAAGACACTTATCCTAAGATATCACTTAGAGAGGGAATGTAAAAACCGCTACACTTGAACTGAATTGCAAAACAGAACAGAGTCACACGTTTAGGAAACACACTATGGCTGCTGAATGGGAAAGGTGAGGTGGGGTGATGCATAAAACAAGGGTTTCAAATTAGCTCCGATACCGTTCCATAAACCCAATATGTAAGAGACAAGACCTATTCCTTTTTCAGTGAACTGGACTCAACACCCCCTATTCACCGCACAAGAATATATCTGACTAGTAAGAATCCTCAAACCTATGTATTGATATCTCTCTGTAAGTGAGTCAAGGGGGTGTAAAGCGGCATAAACACAGCCGTGAAAAGCAGCTAAACCCCATTATAAAAATAAATTACTTTTCAAAACCCGTGAAACAAAGACAGTGAAAGAGAGAGAAATTCTTCCAAAATTCGTTCAGGGGCTGTGATGCAACCTGGATTGACCATATCTAGACCCACAGCTTATTGAGACATAAGGGTGGACACTCTTGGGGCTGAGAGGTTCGGTGAGGTTGGGTGAGCCAACGCAGACCCTTTCAAGTAATACTGCATGGTACCCATCCCATGGGTCCCAAATCTCCAGGTTCAAGGGCATCTTCCTACGTCGAAAACAGGCATGAGAAACCCAGAAGATGGTACACCGTGTGATCGGGAAAGGTTTCTAAAACGCACCTCATTTCTCATCTCCTTGGCTCGGGTTCGCCATTCCAGCCGATTTACTAGCCATCTCCCTCCTTGGAGAATCAGCACCTTTAACCTCCTGTTCCGTACAGGTTGCAATTTGTCCTGAGGATGAACGGGAAGAGGGGGAACCAATGAGAGACTAGCTCTAGGTGTTGGGACAGGCACAGGTCACTCTATTTTCCCATCAGGAAGAAGAATTAAGCACAAGCTCAGCCTGCCCCCCAGAACCAGAAGAGGGCCTGAAGCAATCCTGTGCTTTTGCGGCCAGCTCCCAAAAAAGCGAGTTGAAAAATGGAGCTCAGGGGCACTGCAATTCACAAACCTGCAGAGTTTTAAATGATACCTTTCGTCCACAGATATATTAAGGGAAGGCAACGAAAAGGCTTTGAAAGCAAGGCAGAATTGCAGGAAACAGATTTCAGGAGGTAGATTCGAATCGCCTTGAAAGCACATGAAAAGCGGCAAAACGTGGACAATGATGCCCTTGGCCAAAAAGGGCGTATGCGTTTTTTCCTGAATATATTCAGGAAAAAACGCATACGCCCTTTTTGGCCAACCAAGCAACCTGGAAAGGCCAATCAGAGCTCCAAAGAATTCTCGCTTCCCAGCGGGCAAAAGGGCCATGCGGAAAAAAGTGTCCAAACCAGAACTGCACGACCGGCCATGGAGAAATGGGAGCCTTGCTTCGCTGATGGGCGGGATGTAAATTGCCAGCAGCCACTCGGGAGAAGTGTACGGTGTGTTCTGAAACATCTAAAAAACACAGCTTGGAGAGCATAGGGCACTTCCACTCATGGGCGTATAAATAGGGAAAACTAAAAATCAGCAAGACACAGGCACCCCAAAGTTTAGGGCTGCTCTGTTGACAAGAACCCCCACTTCATTACACCTTAAATATCCTAGGAAATAGAAAAATGGATAAAGAAGTTGGGGTCCTCATGTACAATGGAATATCACTCAGCCATGAAACCAACGTCATAAGGCTAGTAGCAGCACGATGAGTGGATTTAGGTACGACGATTCTAAGTGAAATAAGTCACACAGAAAAAGACACTTATCCTAAGATATCACTTATAGAGGGAACGTAAAAACCGCTACACTTGAACTGAATTGCAAAACAGAACAGAGTCACACGTTTAGGAAACACACTATGGCTGCTGAATGGGAAAGGTGAGGTGGGGTGATGCATAAAACAAGGGTTTCAAATTAGCTCCGATACCGTTCCATAAACCCAATATGTAAGAGACAAGACCTATTCCTTTTTCAGTGAACTGGACTCAACACCCCCTATTCACCGCACAAGAATATATCTGACTAGTAAGAATCTTCAAACTTATGTATTGATATCTCTCTGTAAGTGAGTCAAGGGGGTGTAAAGCGGCATAAACACAGCCGTGAAAAGCAGCTAAACCCCATTATAAAAATAAATTTCTTTTCAAAACCCGTGAAACAAAGACAGTGAAAGAGAGAGAAATACTTCCAAAATTCGTTCAGGGGCTGTGATGCAACCTGGATTGACCATATCTAGACCCACAGCTTATTGAGACATAAGGGTGGACACTCTTGGGGCTGAGAGGTTCGGTGAGGTTGGGTGAGCCAACGCAGACCCTTTCAAGTAATACTGCATGGTACCCATCCCATGGGTCCCAAATCTCCAGGTTCAAGGGCATCTTCCTACGTCGAAAACAGGCATGAGAAACCCAGAAGATGGTACACCGTGTGATCGGGAAAGGTTTCTAAAACGCACCTCATTTCTCATCTCCTTGGCTCGGGTTCGCCATTCCAGCCGATTTACTAGCCATCTCCCTCCTTGGAGAATCAGCACCTTTAACCTCCTGTTCCGTACAGGTTGCAATTTGTCCTGAGGATGAACGGGAAGAGGGGGAACCAATGAGAGACTAGCTCTAGGTGTTGGGACAGGCACAGGTCACTCTATTTTCCCATCAGGAAGAAGAATTAAGCACAAGCTCAGCCTGTCCCCCAGAACCAGAAGAGGGCCTGAAGCAATCCTGCGCTTTTGCGGCCAGCTCCCAAAAAAGCGAGTTGAAAAATGGAGCTCAGGGGCACTGCAATTCACAAACCTGCAGAGTTTTAAATGATACCTCTCGTCCACAAATATATTAAGGGAAGGCAACGAAGAGGCTTTGAAAGCAAGGCAGAATTGCAGGAAACAGATTTCAGGAGGTAGATTCGAATCGCCTTGAAAGCACATGAAAAGCGGCAAAACGTGGACAATGATGCCCTTGGCCAAAAAGGGCGTATGCGTTTTTTCCTGAATATATTCAGGAAAAAACGCATACGCCCTTTTTGGCCAACCAAGCAACCTGGAAAGGCCAATCAGCGCTGCAAAGAATTCTCGCTTCCCAGCGGGCAAAAGGGCCATGCGGAAAAAAGTGTCCAAACCAGAACTGCACGACCGGCCATGGAGAAATGGGAGCCTTGCTTCGCTGATGGGCGGGATGTAAATTGCCAGCAGCCACTCGGGAGAAGTGTACGGTGTGTTCTGAAACATCTAAAAAACACAGCTTGGAGAGCATAGGGCACTTCCACTCATGGGCGTATAAATTGGGAAAACTAAAAATCAGCAAGACACAGGCACCCCAAAGTTTAGGGCTGCTCTGTTGACAAGAACCCCCACTTCATTACACCTTAAATATCCTAGGAAATAGAAAAATGGATAAAGAAGTTGGGGTCCTCATGTACAATGGAATATCACTCAGCCATGAAATCAACGTCATAAGGCTAGTAGCAGCACGATGAGTGGATTTAGGTACGACGATTCTAAGTGAAATAAGTCACACAGAAAAAGACACTTATCCTAAGATATCACTTATAGAGGGAACGTAAAAACCGCTACACTTGAACTGAATTGCAAAACAGAACAGAGTCACACGTTTAGGAAACACACTATGGCTGCTGAATGGGAAAGGTGAGGTGGGGTGATGCATAAAACAAGGGTTTCAAATTAGCTCCGATACCGTTCCATAAACCCAATATGTAAGAGACAAGACCTATTCCTTTTTCAGTGAACTGGACTCAACACCCCCTATTCACCGCACAAGAATATATCTGACTAGTAAGAATCTTCAAACTTATGTATTGATATCTCTCTGTAAGTGAGTCAAGGGGGTGTAAAGCGGCATAAACACAGCCGTGAAAAGCAGCTAAACCCCATTATAAAAATAAATTTCTTTTCAAAACCCGTGAAACAAAGACAGTGAAAGAGAGAGAAATACTTCCAAAATTCGTTCAGGGGCTGTGATGCAACCTGGATTGACCATATCTAGACCCACAGCTGATTGAGACATAAGGGTGGACATTCTTGGGGCTGAGAGGTTCGGTGAGGTTGGGTGAGCCAACGCAGACCCTTTCAAGTAATACTGCATGGTACCCATCCCATGGGTCCCAAATCTCCAGGTTCAAGGGCATCTTCCTACGTCGAAAACAGGCATGAGAAACCCAGAAGATGGTACACCGTGTGATCGGGAAAGGTTTCTAAAACGCACCTCATTTCTCATCTCCTTTGCTCGGGTTCGCCATTCCAGCCGATTTACTAGCCATCTCCCTCCTTGGAGAATCAGCACCTTTAACCTCCTGTTCCGTACAGGTTGCAATTTGTCCTGAGGATGAACGGGAAGAGGGGGAACCAATGAGAGACTAGCTCTAGGTGTTGGGACAGGCAGAGGTCACTCTATTTTCCCATCAGGAAGAAGAATTAAGCACAAGCTCAGCCTGCCCCCCAGAACCAGAAGAGGGCCTGAAGCAATCCTGCGCTTTTGCGGCCAGCTCCCAAAAAAGCGAGTTGAAAAATGGAGCTCAGGGGCACTGCAATTCACAAACCTGCAGAGTTTTAAATGATACCTTTCGTCCACAGATATATTAAGGGAAGGCAACGAAAAGGCTTTGAAAGCAAGGCAGAATTGCAGGAAACAGATTTCAGGAGGTAGATTCGAATCGCCTTGAAAGCACATGAAAAGCGGCAAAACGTGGACAATGATGCCCTTGGCCAAAAAGGGCGTATGCGTTTTTTCCTGAATATATTCAGGAAAAAACGCATACGCCCTTTTTGGCCAACCAAGCAACCTGGAAAGGCCAATCAGCGCTGCAAAGAAGTCTCGCTTCCCAGCGGGCAAAAGGGCCATGCGGAAAAAAGTGTCCAAACCAGAACTGCACGGCCGGCCATGGAGAAACGGGAGCCTTGCTTCGCTAATGGGCGGGATGTAAATTGCCAACAGCCACTCGGGAGAAGTGTAAGGTGTGTCCTGAAACATCTAAAAAACACAGCTTGGAGAGCATAGGGCACTTCCACTCATGGGCGTATAAATTGGGAAAACTAAAAATCAGCAAGACACAGGCACCCCAAAGTTTAGGGCTGCTCTGTTGACAAGAACCCCCACTTCATTACACCTTAAATATCCTAGGAAAGAGAAAAATGGATAAAGAAGTTGGGGTCCTCATGTACAATGGAATATCACTCAGCCATGAAATCAACGTCATAAGGCTAGTAGCAGCACGATGAGTGGATTTAGGTACGACGATTCTAAGTGAAATAAGTCACACAGAAAAAGACACTTATCCTAAGATATCACTTATAGAGGGAACGTAAAAACCGCTACACTTGAACTGAATTGCAAAACAGAACAGAGTCACACGTTTAGGAAACACACTATGGCTGCTGAATGGGAAAGGTGAGGTGGGGTGATGCATAAAACAAGGGTTTCAAATTAGCTCCGATACCGTTCCATAAACCCAATATGTAAGAGACAAGACCTATTCCTTTTTCAGTGAACTGGACTCAACACCCCCTATTCACCGCACAAGAATATATCTGACTAGTAAGAATCTTCAAACCTATGTATTGATAGCTCTCTGTAAGTGAGTCAAGGGGGTGTAAAGCGGCATAAACACAGCCGTGAAAAGCAACTAAACCCCATTATAAAAATAAATTACTTTTCAAAACCCGTGAAACAAAGACAGTGAAAGAGAGAGAACTTCTTCAAAAATTCGTTCAGGGGCTGTGATGCAACCTGGATTGACCATATCTAGACCCACAGCTGATTGAGACATAAGGGTGGACACTCTTGGGGCTGAGAGGTTCGGTGAGGTTGGGTGAGCCAACGCAGACCCTTTCAAGTAATACTGCATGGTACCCATCCCATGGGTCCCAAATCTCCAGGTTCAAGGGCATCTTCCTACGTCGAAAACAGGCATGAGAAACCCAGAAGATGGTACACCGTGTGATCGGGAAAGGTTTCTAAAACGCACCTCATTTCTCATCTCCTTTTCTCGGGTTCGCCATTCCAGCCGATTTACTAGCCATCTCCCTCCTTGGAGAATCAGCACCTTTAACCTCCTGTTCCGTACAGGTTGCAATTTGTCCTGAGGATGAACGGGAAGAGGGGGAACCAATGAGAGACTAGCTCTAGGTGTTGGGACAGGCAGAGGTCACTCTATTTTCCCATCAGGAAGAAGAATTAAGCACAAGCTCAGCCTGCCCCCCAGAACCAGAAGAGGGCCTGAAGCAATCCTGCGCTTTTGCGGCCAGCTCCCAAAAAAGCGAGTTGAAAAATGGAGCTCAGGGGCACTGCAATTCACAAACCTGCAGAGTTTTAAATGATACCTTTCGTCCACAGATATATTAAGGGAAGGCAACGAAAAGGCTTTGAAATCAAGGCAGAATTGCAGGAAACAGATTTCAGGAGGTAGATTCGAATCGCCTTGAAAGCATATGAAAAGCGGCAAAACGTGGACAATGATGCCCTTGGCCAAAAAGGGCGTATGCGTTTTTTCCTGAATATATTCAGGAAAAAACGCATACGCCCTTTTTGGCCAACCAAGCAACCTGGAAAGGCCAATCAGAGCTGCAAAGAAGTCTCGCTTCCCAGCGGGCAAAAGGGCCATGCGGAAAAAAGTGTCCAAACCAGAACTGCACGACCGGCCATGGAGAAACGGGAGCCTTGCTTCGCTGATGGGCGGGATGTAAATTGCCAACAGCCACTCGGGAGAAGTGTACGGTGTGTTCTGAAACATCTAAAAAACACAGCTTGGAGAGCATAGGGCACTTCCACTCATGGGCGTATAAATTGGGAAAACTAAAAATCAGCAAGACACAGGCACCCCAAAGTTTAGGGCTGCTCTGTTGACAAGAACCCCCACTTCATTACACCTTAAATATCCTAGGAAAGAGAAAAATGGATAAAGAAGTTGGGGTCCTCATGTACAATGGAATATCACTCAGCCATGAAATCAACATCATAAGGCTAGTAGCAGCACGATGAGTGGATTTAGGTACGACGATTCTAAGTGAAATAAGTCACACAGAAAAAGACACTTATCCTAAGATATCACTTATAGAGGGAACGTAAAAACCGCTACACTTGAACTGAATTGCAAAACAGAACAGAGTCACACGTTTAGGAAACACACTATGGCTGCTGAATGGGAAAGGTGAGGTGGGGTGATGCATAAAACAAGGGTTTCAAATTAGCTCCGATACCGTTCCATAAACCCAATATGTAAGAGACAAGACCTATTCCTTTTTCAGTGAACTGGACTCAACACCCCCTATTCACCGCACAAGAATATATCTGACTAGTAAGAATCTTCAAACCTATGTATTGATAGCTCTCTGTAAGTGAGTCAAGGGGGTGTAAAGCGGCATAAACACTGCCGTGAAAAGCAACTAAACCCCATTATAAAAATAAATTACTTTTCAAAACCCGTGAAACAAAGACAGTGAAAGAGAGAGAACTTCTTCAAAAATTCGTTCAGGGGCTGTGATGCAACCTGGATTGACCATATCTAGACCCACAGCTGATTGAGACATAAGGGTGGACACTCTTGGGGCTGAGAGGTTCGGTGAGGTTGGGTGAGCCAACGCAGACCCTTTCAAGTAATACTGCATGGTACCCATCCCATGGGTCCCAAATCTCCAGGTTCAAGGGCATCTTCCTACGTCGAAAACAGGCATGAGAAACCCAGAAGATGGTACACCGTGTGATCGGGAAAGGTTTCTAAAACGCACCTCATTTCTCATCTCCTTTGCTCGGGTTCGCCATTCCAGCCGATTTACTAGCCATCTCCCTCCTTGGAGAATCAGCACCTTTAACCTCCTGTTCCGTACAGGTTGCAATTTGTCCTGAGGATGAACGGGAAGAGGGGGAACCAATGAGAGACTAGCTCTAGGTGTTGGGACAGGCACAGGTCACTCTATTTTCCCATCAGGAAGAAGAATTAAGCACAAGCTCAGCCTGCCCCCCAGAACCAGAAGAGGGCCTGAAGCAATCCTGCGCTTTTGCGGCCAGCTCCCAAAAAAGCGAGTTGAAAAATGGAGCTCAGGGGCACTGCAATTCACAAACCTGCAGAGTTTTAAATGATACCTTTCGTCCACAGATATATTAAGGGAAGGCAACGAAAAGGCTTTGAAAGCAAGGCAGAATTGCAGGAAACAGATTTCAGGAGGTAGATTCGAATCGCCTTGAAAGCACATGAAAAGCGGCAAAACGTGGACAATGATGCCCTTGGCCAAAAAGGGCGTATGCGTTTTTTCCTGAATATATTCAGGAAAAAACGCATACGCCCTTTTTGGCCAACCAAGCAACCTGGAAAGGCCAATCAGAGCTGCAAAGAAGTCTCGCTTCCCAGCGGGCAAAAGGGCCATGCGGAAAAAAGTGTCCAAACCAGAACTGCACGACCGGCCATGGAGAAACGGGAGCCTTGCTTCGCTGATGGGCGGGATGTAAATTGCCAACAGCCACTCGGGAGAAGTGTACGGTGTGTTCTGAAACATCTAAAAAACACAGCTTGGAGAGCATAGGGCACTTCCACTCATGGGCGTATAAATTGGGAAAACTAAAAATCAGCAAGACACAGGCACCCCAAAGTTTAGGGCTGCTCTGTTGACAAGAACCCCCACTTCATTACACCTTAAATATCCTAGGAAAGAGAAAAATGGATAAAGAAGTTGGGGTCCTCATGTACAATGGAATATCACTCAGCCATGAAATCAACGTCATAAGGCTAGTAGCAGCACGATGAGTGGATTTAGGTACGACGATTCTAAGTGAAATAAGTCACACAGAAAAAGACACTTATCCTAAGATATCACTTATAGAGGGAACGTAAAAACCGCTACACTTGAACTGAATTGCAAAACAGAACAGAGTCACACGTTTAGGAAACACACTATGGCTGCTGAATGGGAAAGGTGAGGTGGGGTGATGCATAAAACAAGGGTTTCAAATTAGCTCCGATACCGTTCCATAAACCCAATATGTAAGAGACAAGACCTATTCCTTTTTCAGTGAACTGGACTCAACACCCCCTATTCACCGCACAAGAATATATCTGACTAGTAAGAATCTTCAAACTTATGTATTGATATCTATCTGTAAGTGAGTCAAGGGGGTGTAAAGCGGCATAAACACAGCCGTGAAAAGCAGCTAAACCCCATTATAAAAATAAATTTCTTTTCAAAACCCGTGAAACAAAGACAGTGAAAGAGAGAGAAATACTTCCAAAATTCGTTCAGGGGCTGTGATGCAACCTGGATTGACCATATCTAGACCCACAGCTGATTGAGACATAAGGGTGGACATTCTTGGGGCTGAGAGGTTCGGTGAGGTTGGGTGAGCCAACGCAGACCCTTTCAAGTAATACTGCATGGTACCCATCCCATGGGTCCCAAATCTCCAGGTTCAAGGGCATCTTCCTACATCGAAAACAGGCATGAGAAACCCAGAAGATGGTACACCGTGTGATCGGGAAAGGTTTCTAAAACGCACCTCATTTCTCATCTCCTTTGCTCGGGTTCGCCATTCCAGCCAATTTACTAGCCATCTCCCTCCTTGGAGAATCAGCACCTTTAACCTCCTGTTCCGTACAGGTTGCAATTTGTCCTGAGGATGAACGGGAAGAGGGGGAACCAATGAGAGACTAGCTCTAGGTGTTGGGACAGGCAGAGGTCACTCTATTTTCCCATCAGGAAGAAGAATTAAGCACAAGCTCAGCCTGCCCCCCAGAACCAGAAGAGGGCCTGAAGCAATCCTGCGCTTTTGCGGCCAGCTCCCAAAAAAGCGAGTTGAAAAATGGAGCTCAGGGGCACTGCAATTCACAAACCTGCAGAGTTTTAAATGATACCTTTCGTCCACAGATATATTAAGGGAAGGCAACGAAAAGGCTTTGAAAGCAAGGCAGAATTGCAGGAAACAGATTTCAGGAGGTAGATTCGAATCGCCTTGAAAGCACATGAAAAGCGGCAAAACGTGGACAATGATGCCCTTGGCCAAAAAGGGCGTATGCGTTTTTTCCTGAATATATTCAGGAAAAAACGCATACGCCCTTTTTGGCCAACCAAGCAACCTGGAAAGGCCAATCAGCGCTGCAAAGAAGTCTCGCTTCCCAGCGGGCAAAAGGGCCATGCGGAAAAAAGTGTCCAAACCAGAACTGCACGACCGGCCATGGAGAAACGGGAGCCTTGCTTCGCTAATGGGCGGGATGTAAATTGCCAACAGCCACTCGGGAGAAGTGTACGGTGTGTCCTGAAACATCTAAAAAACACAGCTTGGAGAGCATAGGGCACTTCCACTCATGGGCGTATAAATTGGGAAAACTAAAAATCAGCAAGACACAGGCACCCCAAAGTTTAGGGCTGCTCTGTTGACAAGAACCCCCACTTCATTACACCTTAAATATCATAGGAAAGAGAAAAATGGATAAAGAAGTTGGGGTCCTCATGTACAATGGAATATCACTCAGCCATGAAATCAACGTCATAAGGCTAGTAGCAGCACGATGAGTGGATTTAGGTACGACGATTCTAAGTGAAATAAGTCACACAGAAAAAGACACTTATCCTAAGATATCACTTATAGAGGGAACGTAAAAACCGCTACACTTGAACTGAATTGCAAAACAGAACAGAGTCACACGTTTAGGAAACACACTATGGCTGCTGAATGGGAAAGGTGAGGTGGGGTGATGCATAAAACAAGGGTTTCAAATTAGCTCCGATACCGTTCCATAAACCCAATATGTAAGAGACAAGACCTATTCCTTTTTCAGTGAACTGGACTCAACACCCCCTATTCACCGCACAGGAATATATCTGACTAGTAAGAATCTTCAAACTTATGTATTGATATCTCTCTGTAAGTGAGTCAAGGGGGTGTAAAGCGGCATAAACACAGCCGTGAAAAGCAGCTAAACCCCATTATAAAAATAAATTTCTTTTCAAAACCCGTGAAACAAAGACAGTGAAAGAGAGAGAAATACTTCCAAAATTCGTTCAGGGGCTGTGATGCAACCTGGATTGACCATATCTAGACCCACAGCTGATTGAGACATAAGGGTGGACATTCTTGGGGATGAGAGGTTCGGTGAGGTTGGGTGAGCCAACGCAGACCCTTTCAAGTAATACTGCATGGTACCCATCCCATGGGTCCCAAATCTCCAGGTTCAAGGGCATCTTCCTACATCGAAAACAGGCATGAGAAACCCAGAAGATGGTACACCGTGTGATCGGGAAAGGTTTCTAAAACGCACCTCATTTCTCATCTCCTTTGCTCGGGTTCGCCATTCCAGCCAATTTACTAGCCATCTCCCTCCTTGGAGAATCAGCACCTTTAACCTCCTGTTCCGTACAGGTTGCAATTTGTCCTGAGGATGAACGGGAAGAGGGGGAACCAATGAGAGACTAGCTCTAGGTGTTGGGACAGGCACAGGTCACTCTATTTTCCCATCAGGAAGAAGAATTAAGCACAAGCTCAGCCTGCCCCCCAGAACCAGAAGAGGGCCTGAAGCAATCCTGCGCTTTTGCGGCCAGCTCCCAAAAAAGCGAGTTGAAAAATGGAGCTCAGGGGCACTGCAATTCACAAACCTGCAGAGTTTTAAATGATACCTTTCGTCCACAGATATATTAAGGGAAGGCAACGAAAAGGCTTTGAAAGCAAGGCAGAATTGCAGGAAACAGATTTCAGGAGGTAGATTCGAATCGCCTTGAAAGCACATGAAAAGCGGCAAAACGTGGACAATGATGCCCTTGGCCAAAAAGGGCGTATGCGTTTTTTCCTGAATATATTCAGGAAAAAACGCATACGCCCTTTTTGGCCAACCAAGCAACCTGGAAAGGCCAATCAGCGCTGCAAAGAAGTCTCGCTTCCCAGCGGGCAAAAGGGCCATGCGGAAAAAAGTGTCCAAACCAGAACTGCACGACCGGCCATGGAGAAACGGGAGCCTTGCTTCGCTAATGGGCGGGATGTAAATTGCCAACAGCCACTCGGGAGAAGTGTACGGTGTGTCCTGAAACATCTAAAAAACACAGCTTGGAGAGCATAGGGCACTTCCACTCATGGGCGTATAAATTGGGAAAACTAAAAATCAGCAAGACACAGGCACCCCAAAGTTTAGGGCTGCTCTGTTGACAAGAATCCCCACTTCATTACACCTTAAATATCCTAGGAAAGAGAAAAATGGATAAAGAAGTTGGGGTCCTCATGTACAATGGAATATCACTCAGCCATGAAATCAACGTCATAAGGCTAGTAGCAGCACGATGAGTGGATTTAGGTACGACGATTCTAAGTGAAATAAGTCACACAGAAAAAGACACTTATCCTAAGATATCACTTATAGAGGGAACGTAAAAACCGCTACACTTGAACTGAATTGCAAAACAGAACAGAGTCACACGTTTAGGAAACACACTATGGCTGCTGAATGGGAAAGGTGAGGTGGGGTGATGCATAAAACAAGGGTTTCAAATTAGCTCCGATACCGTTCCATAAACCCAATATGTAAGAGACAAGACCTATTCCTTTTTCAGTGAACTGGACTCAACACCCCCTATTCACCGCACAAGAATATATCTGACTAGTAAGAATCTTCAAACCTATGTATTGATAGCTCTCTGTAAGTGAGTCAAGGGGGTGTAAAGCGGCATAAACACAGCCGTGAAAAGCAACTAAACCCAATTATAAAAATAAATTACTTTTCAAAACCCGTGAAACAAAGACAGTGAAAGAGAGAGAACTTCTTCAAAAATTCGTTCAGGGGCTGTGATGCAACCTGGATTGACCATATCTAGACCCACAGCTGATTGAGACATAAGGGTGGACACTCTTGGGGCTGAGAGTTTCGGTGAGGTTGGGTGAGCCAACGCAGACCCTTTCAAGTAATACTGCATGGTACCCATCCCATGGGTCCCAAATCTCCAGGTTCAAGGGCATCTTCCTACGTCGAAAACAGGCATGAGAAACCCAGAAGATGGTACACCGTGTGATCGGGAAAGGTTTCTAAAACGCACCTCATTTCTCATCTCCTTTGCTCGGGTTCGCCATTCCAGCCGATTTACTAGCCATCTCCCTCCTTGGAGAATCAGCACCTTTAACCTCCTGTTCCGTACAGGTTGCAATTTGTCCTGAGGATTAACGGGAAGAGGGGGAACCAATGAGAGACTAGCTCTAGGTGTTGGGACAGGCACAGGTCACTCTATTTTCCCATCAGGAAGAAGAATTAAGCACAAGCTCAGCCTGCCCCCCAGAACCAGAAGAGGGCCTGAAGCAATCCTGCGCTTTTGCGGCCAGCTCCCAAAAAAGCGAGTTGAAAAATGGAGCTCAGGGGCACTGCAATTCACAAACCTGCAGAGTTTTAAATGATACCTCTCGTCCACAAATATATTAAGGGAAGGCAACGAAGAGGCTTTGAAAGCAAGGCAGAATTGCAGGAAACAGATTTCAGGAGGTAGATTCGAATCGCCTTGAAAGCACATGAAAAGCGGCAAAACGTGGACAATGATGCCCTTGGCCAAAAAGGGCGTATGCGTTTTTTCCTGAATATATTCAGGAAAAAACGCATACGCCCTTTTTGGCCAACCAAGCAAACTGGAAAGGCCAATCAGCGCTCCAAAGAATTCTCGCTTCCCAGCGGGCAAAAGGGCCATGCGGAAAAAAGTGTCCAAACCAGAACTGCACGACCGGCCATGGAGAAATGGGAGCCTTGCTTCGCTGATGGGCGGGATGTAAATTGCCAGCAGCCACTCGGGAGAAGTGTACGGTGTGTTCTGAAACATCTAAAAAACACAGCTTGGAGAGCATAGGGCACTTCCACTCATGGGCGTATAAATTGGGAAAACTAAAAATCAGCAAGACACAGGCACCCCAAAGTTTAGGGCTGCTCTGTTGACAAGAACCCCCACTTCATTACACCTTAAATATCCTAGGAAAGAGAAAAATGGATAAAGAAGTTGGGGTCCTCATGTACAATGGAATATCACTCAGCCATGAAATCAACGTCATAAGGCTAGTGGCAGCACGTTGAGTGGATTTAGGTACGACGATTCTAAGTGAAATAAGTCACACAGAAAAAGACACTTATCCTAAGATATCACTTATAGAGGGAACGTAAAAACCGCTACACTTGAACTGAATTGCAAAACAGAACAGAGTCACACGTTTAGGAAACACACTATGGCTGCTGAATGGGAAAGGTGAGGTGGGGTGATGCATAAAACAAGGGTTTCAAATTAGCTCAGATACCGTTCCATAAACCCAATATGTAAGAGACAAGACCTATTCCTTTTTCAGTGAACTGGACTCAACACCCCCTATTCACCGCACAAGAATATATCTGACTAGTAAGAATCTTCAAACCTATGTATTGATATCTCTCTGTAAGTGAGTCAAGGGGGTGTAAAGCGGCATAAACACAGCCGTGAAAAGCAACTAAACCCCATTATAAAAATAAATTACTTTTCAAAACCCGTGAAACAAAGACAGTGAAAGAGAGAGAACTTCTTCAAAAATTCGTTCAGGGGCTGTGATGCAACCTGGATTGACCATATCTAGACCCACAGCTGATTGAGACATAAGGGTGGACACTCTTGGGGCTGAGAGGTTCGGTGAGGTTGGGTGAGCCAACGCAGACCCTTTCAAGTAATACTGCATGGTACCCATCCCATGGGTCCCAAATCTCCAGGTTCAAGGGCATCTTCCTACGTCGAAAACAGGCATGAGAAACCCAGAAGATGGTTCACCGTGTGATCGGGAAAGGTTTCTAAAACGCACCTCATTTCTCATCTCCTTTGCTCGGGTTCGCCATTCCAGCCGATTTACTAGCCATCTCCCTCCTTGGAGAATCAGCACCTTTAACCTCCTGTTCCGTACAGGTTGCAATTTGTCCTGAGGATGAACGGGAAGAGGGGGAACCAATGAGAGACTAGCTCTAGGTGTTGGGACAGGCACAGGTCACTCTATTTTCCCATCAGGAAGAAGAATTAAGCACAAGCTCAGCCTGCCCCCCAGAACCAGAAGAGGGCCTGAAGCAATCCTGCGCTTTTGCGGCCAGCTCCCAAAAAAGCGAGTTGAAAAATGGAGCTCAGGGGCACTGCAATTCACAAACCTGCAGAGTTTTAAATGATACCTCTCGTCCACAAATATATTAAGGGAAGGCAACGAAGAGGCTTTGAAAGCAAGGCAGAATTGCAGGAAACAGATTTCAGGAGGTAGATTCGAATCGCCTTGAAAGCACATGAAAAGCGGCAAAACGTGGACAATGATGCCCTTGGCCAAAAAGGGCGTATGCGTTTTTTCCTGAATATATTCAGGAAAAAACGCATACGCCCTTTTTGGCCAACCAAGCAAACTGGAAAGGCCAATCAGCGCTCCAAAGAATTCTCGCTTCCCAGCGGGCAAAAGGGCCATGCGGAAAAAAGTGTCCAAACCAGAACTGCACGACCGGCCATGGAGAAATGGGAGCCTTGCTTCGCTGATGGGCGGGATGTAAATTGCCAACAGCCACTCGGGAGAAGTGTACGGTGTGTTCTGAAACATCTAAAAAACACAGCTTGGAGAGCATAGGGCACTTCCACTCATGGGCGTATAAATTGGGAAAACTAAAAATCAGCAAGACACAGGCACCCCAAAGTTTAGGGCTGCTCTGTTGACAAGAACCCCCACTTCATTACACCTTAAATATCCTAGGAAAGAGAAAAATGGATAAAGAAGTTGGGGTCCTCATGTACAATGGAATATCACTCAGCCATGAAATCAACGTCATAAGGCTAGTAGCAGCACGTTGAGTGGAATTAGGTACGACGATTCTAAGTGAAATAAGTCACACAGAAAAAGACACTTATCCTAAGATATCACTTACAGAGGGAACGTAAAAACCGCTACACTTGAACTGAATTGCAAAACAGAACAGAGTCACACGTTTAGGAAACACACTATGGCTGCTGAATGGGAAAGGTGAGGTGGGGTGATGCATAAAACAAGGGTTTCAAATTAGCTCCGATACCGTTCCATAAACCCAATATGTAAGAGACAAGACCTATTCCTTTTTCAGTGAACTGGACTCAACACCCCCTATTCACCGCACAAGAATATATCTGACTAGTAAGAATCTTCAAACCTATGTATTGATATCTCTCTGTAAGTGAGTCAAGGGGGTGTAAAGCGGCATAAACACAGCCGTGAAAAGCAACTAAACCCCATTATAAAAATAAATTACTTTTCAAAACCCGTGAAACAAAGACAGTGAAAGAGAGAGAACGTCTTCAAAAATTCGTTCAGGGGCTGTGATGCAACCTGGATTGACCATATCTAGACCCACAGCTGATTGAGACATAAGGGTGGACACTCTTGGGGCTGAGAGGTTCGGTGAGGTTGGGGGAGCCAACGCAGACCCTTTCAAGTAATACTGCATGGTACCCATCCCATGGGTCCCAAATCTCCAGGTTCAAGGGCATCTTCCTACGTCGAAAACAGGCATGAGAAACCCAGAAGATGGTACACCGTGTGATCGGGAAAGGTTTCTAAAACGCACCTCATTTCTCATCTCCTTTGCTCGGGTTCGCCATTCCAGCCGATTTACTAGCCATCTCCCTCCTTGGAGAATCAGCACCTTTAACCTCCTGTTCCGTACAGGTTGCAATTTGTCCTGAGGATGAACGGGAAGAGGGGGAACCAATGAGAGACTAGCTCTAGGTGTTGGGAGAGGCAGAGGTCACTCTATTTTCCCATCAGGAAGAAGAATTAAGCACAAGCTCAGCCTGCCCCCCAGAACCAGAAGAGGGCCTGAAGCAATCCTGCGCTTTTGCGGCCAGCTCCCAAAAAAGCGAGTTGAAAAATGGAGCTCAGGGGCACTGCAATTCACAAACCTGCAGAGTTTTAAATGATACCTCTCGTCCACAAATATATTAAGGGAAGGCAACGAAGAGGCTTTGAAAGCAAGGCAGAATTGCAGGAAACAGATTTCAGGAGGTAGATTCGAATCGCCTTGAAAGCACATGAAAAGCGGCAAAACGTGGACAATGATGCCCTTGGCCAAAAAGGGCGTATGCGTTTTTTCCTGAATATATTCAGGAAAAAACGCATATGCCCTTTTTGGCCAACCAAGCAACCTGGAAAGGCCAATCAGCGCTGCAAAGAAGTCTCGCTTCCCAGCGGGCAAAAGGGCCATGCGGAAAAAAGTGTCCAAACCAGAACTGCACGACCGGCCATGGAGAAACGGGAGCCTTGCTTCGCTGATGGGCGGGATGTAAATTGCCAACAGCCACTCGGGAGAAGTGTACGGTGTGTCCTGAAACATCTAAAAAACACAGCTTGGAGAGCATAGGGCACTTCCACTCATGGGCGTATAAATTGGGAAAACTAAAAATCAGCAAGACACAGGCACCCCAAAGTTTAGGGCTGCTCTGTTGACAAGAACCCCCACTTCATTACACCTTAAATATCCTAGGAAAGAGAAAAATGGATAAAGAAGTTGGGATCCTCATGTACAATGGAATATCACTCAGCCATGAAATCAACGTCATAAGGCTAGTAGCAGCACGATGAGTGGATTTATGTACGACGATGCTAAGTGAAATAAGTCACACAGAAAAAGACACTTATCCTAAGATATCACTTACAGAGGGAACGTAAAAACCGCTACACTTGAACTGAATTGCAAAACAGAACAGAGTCACACGTTTAGGAAACACACTATGGCTGCTGAATGGGAAAGGTGAGGTGGGGTGATGCATAAAACAAGGGTTTCAAATTAGCTCCGATACCGTTCCATAAACCCAATATGTAAGAGACAAGACCTATTCCTTTTTCAGTGAACTGGACTCAACACCCCCTATTCACCGCACAAGAATATATCTGACTAGTAAGAATCTTCAAACCTATATATTGATAGCTCTCTGTAAGTGAGTCAAGGGGGTGTAAAGCGGCATAAACACAGCCGTGAAAAGCAACTAAACCCCATTATAAAAATAAATTAGTTTTCAAAACCCGTGAAACAAAGACAGTGAAAGAGAGAGAACTTCTTCAAAAATTCGTTCAGGGGCTGTGATGCAACCTGGATTGACCATATCTAGACCCACAGCTGATTGAGACATAAGGGTGGACACTCTTGGGGCTGAGAGGTTCGGTGAGGTTGGGTGAGCCAACGCAGACCCTTTCAAGTAATACTGCATGGTACCCATCCCATGGGTCCCAAATCTCCAGGTTCAAGGGCATCTTCCTACGTCGAAAACAGGCATGAGAAACCCAGAAGATGGTACACCGTGTGATCGGGAAAGGTTTCTAAAACGCACCTCATTTCTCATCTCCTTTGCTCGGGTTCGCCATTCCAGCCGATTTACTAGCCATCTCCCTCCTTGGAGAATCAGCACCTTTAACCTCCTGTTCCGTACAGGTTGCAATTTGTCCTGAGGATGAACGGGAAGAGGGGGAACCAATGAGAGACTAGCTCTAGGTGTTGGGACAGGCACAGGTCACTCTATTTTCCCATCAGGAAGAAGAATTAAGCACAAGCTCAGCCTGCCCCCCAGAACCAGAAGAGGGCCTGAAGCAATCCTGCGCTTTTGCGGCCAGCTCCCAAAAAAGCGAGTTGAAAAATGGAGCTCAGGGGCACTGCAATTCACAAACCTGCAGAGTTTTAAATGATACCTCTCGTCCACAAATATATTAAGGGAAGGCAACGAAGAGGCTTTGAAAGCAAGGCAGAATTGCAGGAAACAGATTTCAGGAGGTAGATTCGAATCGCCTTGAAAGCACATGAAAAGCGGCAAAACGTGGACAATGATGCCCTTGGCCAAAAAGGGCGTATGCGTTTTTTCCTGAATATATTCAGGAAAAAACGCATACGCCCTTTTTGGCCAACCAAGCAAACTGGAAAGGCCAATCAGCGCTCCAAAGAATTCTCGCTTCCCAGCGGGCAAAAGGGCCATGCGGAAAAAAGTGTCCAAACCAGAACTGCACGACCGGCCATGGAGAAATGGGAGCCTTGCTTCGCTGATGGGCGGGATGTAAATTGCCAGCAGCCACTCGGGAGAAGTGTACGGTGTGTTCTGAAACATCTAAAAAACACAGCTTGGAGAGCATAGGGCACTTCCACTCATGGGCGTATAAATTGGGAAAACTAAAAATCAGCAAGACACAGGCACCCCAAAGTTTAGGGCTGCTCTGTTGACAAGAACCCCCACTTCATTACACCTTAAATATCCTAGGAAAGAGAAAAATGGATAAAGAAGTTGGGGTCCTCATGTACAATGGAATATCACTCAGCCATGAAATCAACGTCATAAGGCTAGTAGCAGCACAATGAGTGGATTTAGGTACGACGATTCTAAGTGAAATAAGTCACACAGAAAAAGACACTTATCCTAAGATATCACTTATAGAGGGAACGTAAAATCCGCTACACTTGAACTGAATTGCAAAACAGAACAGAGTCACACGTTTAGGAAACACACTATGGCTGCTGAATGGGAAAGGTGAGGTGGGGTGATGCATAAAACAAGGGTTTCAAATTAGCTCCGATACCGTTCCATAAACCCAATATGTAAGAGACAAGACCTATTCCTTTTTCAGTGAACTGGACTCAACACCCCCTATTCACCGCACAAGAATATATCTGACTAGTAAGAATCTTCAAACCTATGTATTGATAGCTCTCTGTAAGTGAGTCAAGGGGGTGTAAAGCGGCATAAACACAGCCGTGAAAAGCAACTAAACCCCATTATAAAAATAAATTACTTTTCAAAACCCGTGAAACAAAGACAGTGAAAGAGAGAGAACTTCTTCAAAAATTCGTTCAGGGGCTGTGATGCAACCTGGATTGACCATATCTAGACCCACAGCTGATTGAGACATAAGGGTGGACACTCTTGGGGCTGAGAGGTTCGGTGAGGTTGGGTGAGCCAACGCAGACCCTTTCAAGTAATACTGCATGGTACCCATCCCATGGGTCCCAAATCTCCAGGTTCAAGGGCATCTTCCTACGTCGAAAACAGGCATGAGAAACCCAGAAGATGGTACACCGTGTGATCGGGAAAGGTTTCTAAAACGCACCTCATTTCTCATCTCCTTTGCTCGGGTTCGCCATTCCAGCCGATTTACTAGCCATCTCCCTCCTTGGAGAATCAGCACCTTTAACCTCCTGTTCCGTACAGGTTGCAATTTGTCCTGAGGATGAACGGGAAGAGGGGGAACCAATGAGAGACTAGCTCTAGGTGTTGGGACAGGCACAGGTCACTCTATTTTCCCATCAGGAAGAAGAATTAAGCACAAGCTCAGCCTGCCCCCCAGAACCAGAAGAGGGCCTGAAGCAATCCTGCGCTTTTGCGGCCAGCTCCCAAAAAAGCGAGTTGAAAAATGGAGCTCAGGGGCACTGCAATTCACAAACCTGCAGAGTTTTAAATGATACCTCTCGTCCACAAATATATTAAGGGAAGGCAACGAAGAGGCTTTGAAAGCAAGGCAGAATTGCAGGAAACAGATTTCAGGAGGTAGATTCGAATCGCCTTGAAAGCACATGAAAAGCGGCAAAACGTGGACAATGATGCCCTTGGCCAAAAAGGGCGTATGCGTTTTTTCCTGAATATATTCAGGAAAAAACGCATACGCCCTTTTTGGCCAACCAAGCAAACTGGAAAGGCCAATCAGCGCTCCAAAGAATTCTCGCTTCCCAGCGGGCAAAAGGGCCATGCGGAAAAAAGTGTCCAAACCAGAACTGCACGACCGGCCATGGAGAAATGGGAGCCTTGCTTCGCTGATGGGCGGGATGTAAATTGCCAGCAGCCACTCGGGAGAAGTGTACGGTGTGTTCTGAAACATCTAAAAAACACAGCTTGGAGAGCATAGGGCACTTCCACTCATGGGCGTATAAATTGTGAAAACTAAAAATCAGCAAGACACAGGCACCCCAAAGTTTAGGGCTGCTCTGTTGACAAGAACCCCCACTTCATTACACCTTAAATATCCTAGGAAAGAGAAAAATGGATAAAGAAGTTGGGGTCCTCATGTACAATGGAATATCACTCAGCCATGAAATCAACGTCATAAGGCTAGTAGCAGCACGATGAGTGGATTTAGGTACGACTATTCTAAGTGAAATAAGTCACACAGAAAAAGACACTTATCCTAAGATATCACTTATAGAGGGAACGTAAAAACCGCTACACTTGAACTGAATTGCAAAACAGAACAGAGTCACACGTTTAGGAAACACACTATGGCTGCTGAATGGGAAAGGTGAGGTGGGGTGATGCATAAAACAAGGGTTTCAAATTAGCTCCGATACCGTTCCATAAACCCAATATGTAAGAGACAAGACCTATTCCTTTTTCAGTGAACTGGACTCAACACCCCCTATTCACCGCACAAGAATATATCTGACTAGTAAGAATCTTCAAACTTATGTATTGATATCTCTCTGTAAGTGAGTCAAGGGGGTGTAAAGCGGCATAAACACAGCCGTGAAAAGCAGCTAAACCCCATTATAAAAATAAATTTCTTTTCAAAACCCGTGAAACAAAGACAGTGAAAGAGAGAGAAATTCTTCCAAAATTCGTTCAGGGGCTGTGATGCAACCTGGATTGACCATATCTAGACCCACAGCTGATTGAGACATAAGGGTGGACATTCTTGGGGCTGAGAGGTTCGGTGAGGTTGGGTGAGCCAACGCAGACCCTTTCAAGTAATACTGCATGGTACCCATCCCATGGGTCCCAAATCTCCAGGTTCAAGGGCATCTTCCTACGTCGAAAACAGGCATGAGAAACCCAGAAGATGGTACACCGTGTGATCGGGAAAGGTTTCTAAAACGCACCTCATTTCTCATCTCCTTTGCTCGGGTTCGCCATTCCACCGATTTACTAGCCATCTCCCTCCTTGGAGAATCAGCACCTTTAACCTCCTGTTCCGTACAGGTAGCAATTTGTCCTGAGGATGAACGCGAAGAGGGGAAACCAATGAGAGACTAGCTCTAGGTGTTGGGACAGTCACAGGTCACTCTATTTTCCCATCAGGAAGAAGAATTAAGCACAAGCTCAGCCTGCCCCCCAGAACCAGAAGAGGGCCTGAAGCAATCCTGCGCTTTTGCGGCCAGCTCCCAAAAAAGCGAGTTGAAAAATGGAGCTCAGGGGCACTGCAATTCACAAACCTGCAGAGTTTTAAATGATACCTTTCGTCCACAGATATATTAAGGGAAGGCAACGAAAAGGCTTTGAAAGCAAGGCAGAATTGCAGGAAACAGATTTCAGGAGGTAGATTCGAATCGCCTTGAAAGCACATGAAAAGCGGCAAAACGTGGACAATGATGCCCTTGGCCAAAAAGGGCGTATGCGTTTTTTCCTGAATATATTCAGGAAAAAACGCATACGCCCTTTTTGGCCAACCAAGCAACCTGGAAAGGCCAATCAGCGCTGCAAAGAAGTCTCGCTTCCCAGCGGGCAAAAGGGCCATGCGGAAAAAAGTGTCCAAACCAGAACTGCACGACCGGCCATGGAGAAACGGGAGCCTTGCTTCGCTGATGGGCGGGATGTAAATTGCCAACAGCCACTCGGGAGAAGTGTACGGTGTGTCCTGAAACATCTAAAAAACACAGCTTGGAGAGCATAGGGCACTTCCACTCATGGGCGTATAAATTGGGAAAACTAAAAATCAGCAAGACACAGGCACCCCAAAGTTTAGGGCTGCTCTGTTGACAAGAACCCCCACTTCATTACTCCTTAAATATCCTAGGAAAGAGAAAAATGGATAAAGAAGTTGGGGTCCTCATGTACAATGGAATATCACTCAGCCATGAAATCAACGTCATAAGGCTAGTAGCAGCACGATGAGTGGATTTAGGTACGACGATGCTAAGTGAAATAAGTCACACAGAAAAAGACACTTATCCTTAGATATCACTTATAGAGGGAACGTAAAAACCGCTACACTTGAACTGAATTGCAAAACAGAACAGAGTCACACGTTTAGGAAACACACTATGGCTGCTGAATGGGAAAGGTGAGGTGGGGTGATGCATAAAACAAGGGTTTCAAATTAGCTCCGATACCGTTCCATAAACCCAATATGTAAGAGACAAGACCTATTCCTTTTTCAGTGAACTGGACTCAACACCCCCTATTCACCGCACAAGAATATATCTGACTAGTAAGAATCTTCAAACCTATGTATTGATAGCTCTCTGTAAGTGAGTCAAGGGGGTGTAAAGCGGCATAAACACAGCCGTGAAAAGCAGCTAAACCCCATTATAAAAATAAATTAGTTTTCAAAACCCGTGAAACAAAGACAGTGAAAGAGAGAGAAATTCTTCCAAAATTCGTTCAGGTGCTGTGATGCAACCTGGATTGACCATATCTAGACCCACAGCTGATTGAGACATAAGGGTGGACATTCTTGGGGCTGAGAGGTTCGGTGAGGTTGGGTGAGCCAACGCAGACCCTTTCAAGTAATACTGCATGGTACCCATCCCATGGGTCCCAAATCTCCAGGTTCAAGGGCATCTTCCTACGTCGAAAACAGGCATGAGAAACCCAGAAGATGGTACACCGTGTGATCGGGAAAGGTTTCTAAAACGCACCTCATTTCTCATCTCCTTTGCTCGGGTTCGCCATTCCACCGATTTACTAGCCATCTCCCTCCTTGGAGAATCAGCACCTTTAACCTCCTGTTCCGTACAGGTAGCAATTTGTCCTGAGGATGAACGCGAAGAGGGGAAACCAATGAGAGACTAGATCTAGGTGTTGGGACAGGCACAGGTCACTCTATTTTCCCATCAGGAAGAAGAATTAAGCACAAGCTCAGCCTGCCCCCCAGAACCAGAAGAGGGCCTGAAGCAATCCTGCGCTTTTGCGGCCAGCTCCCAAAAAAGCGAGTTGAAAAATGGAGCTCAGGGGCACTGCAATTCACAAACCTGCAGAGTTTTAACTGATACCTCTCGTCCACAAATATATTAAGGGAAGGCAACGAAGAGGCTTTGAAAGCAAGGCAGAATTGCAGGAAACAGATTTCAGGAGGTAGATTCGAATCGCCTTGAAAGCACATGAAAAGCGGCAAAACGTGGACAATGATGCCCTTGGCCAAAAAGGGCGTATGCGTTTTTTCCTGAATATATTCAGGAAAAAACGCATACGCCCTTTTTGGCCAACCAAGCAAACTGGAAAGGCCAATCAGCGCTCCAAAGAATTCTCGCTTCCCAGCGGGCAAAAGGGCCATGCGGAAAAAAGTGTCCAAACCAGAACTGCACGACCGGCCATGGAGAAATGGGAGCCTTGCTTCGCTGATGGGCGGGATGTAAATTGCCAGCAGCCACTCGGGAGAAGTGTACGGTGTGTTCTGAAACATCTAAAAAACACAGCTTGGAGAGCATAGGGCACTTCCACTCATGGGCGTATAAATTGGGAAAACTAAAAATCAGCAAGACACAGGCACCCCAAAGTTTAGGGCTGCTCTGTTGACAAGAACCCCCACTTCATTACACCTTAAATATCCTAGGAAAGAGAAAAATGGATAAAGAAGTTGGGGTCCTCATGTACAATGGAATATCACTCAGCCATGAAATCAACGTCATAAGGCTAGTAGCAGCACGATGAGTGGATTTAGGTACGACGATTCTAAGTGAAATAAGTCACACAGAAAAAGACACTTATCCTAAGATATCACTTATAGAGGGAACGTAAAAACCGCTACACTTGAACTGAATTGCAAAACAGAACAGAGTCACACGTTTAGGAAACACACTATGGCTGCTGAATGGGAAAGGTGAGGTGGGGTGATGCATAAAACAAGGGTTTCAAATTAGCTCCGATACCGTTCCATAAACCCAATATGTAAGAGACAAGACCTATTCCTTTTTCAGTGAACTGGACACAAAACCCCCTATTCACCGCACAAGAATATATCTGACTAGTATGAATCTTCAAACCTATGTATTGATAGCTCTCTGTAAGTGAGTCAAGGGGGTGTAAAGCGGCATAAACACAGCCGTGAAAAGCAGCTAAACCCCATTATAAAAATAAATTAGTTTTCAAAACCCGTGAAACAAAGACAGTGAAAGAGAGAGAACTTCTTCAAAAATTCGTTCAGGGGCTGTGATGCAACCTGGATTGACCATATCTAGACCCACAGCTGATTGAGACATAAGGGTGGACACTCTTGGGGCTGAGAGGTTCGGTGAGGTTGGGTGAGCCAACGCAGACCCTTTCAAGTAATACTGCATGGTACCCATCCCATGGGTCCCAAATCTCCAGGTTCAAGGGCATCTTCCTACGTCGAAAACAGGCATGAGAAACCCAGAAGATGGTACACCGTGTGATCGGGAAAGGTTTCTAAAACGCACCTCATTTCTCATCTCCTTTGCTCGGGTTTGCCATTCCAGCCGATTTACTAGCCATCTCCCTCCTTGGAGAATCAGCACCTTTAACCTCCTGTTCCGTACAGGTTGCAATTTGTCCTGAGGATGAACGGGAAGAGGGGGAACCAATGAGAGACTAGCTCTAGGTGTTGGGACAGGCACAGGTCACTCTATTTTCCCATCAGGAAGAAGAATTAAGCACAAGCTCAGCCTGCCCCCCAGAACCAGAAGAGGGCCTGAAGCAATCCTGCGCTTTTGCGGCCAGCTCCCAAAAAAGCGAGTTGAAAAATGGAGCTCAGGGGCACTGCAATTCACAAACCTGCAGAGTTTTAACTGATACCTCTCGTCCACAAATATATTAAGGGAAGGCAACGAAGAGGCTTTGAAAGCAAGGCAGAATTGCAGGAAACAGATTTCAGGAGGTAGATTCGAATCGCCTTGAAAGCACATGAAAAGCGGCAAAACGTGGACAATGATGCCCTTGGCCAAAAAGGGCGTATGCGTTTTTTCCTGAATATATTCAGGAAAAAACGCATACGCCCTTTTTGGCCAACCAAGCAAACTGGAAAGGCCAATCAGCGCTCCAAAGAATTCTCGCTTCCCAGCGGGCAAAAGGGCCATGCGGAAAAAAGTGTCCAAACCAGAACTGCACGACCGGCCATGGAGAAATGGGAGCCTTGCTTCGCTGATGGGCGGGATGTAAATTGCCAGCAGCCACTCGGGAGAACTGTACGGTGTGTTCTGAAACATCTAAAAAACACAGCTTGGAGAGCATAGGGCACTTCCACTCATGGGCGTATAAATTGGGAAAACTAAAAATCAGCAAGACACAGGCACCCCAAAGTTTAGGGCTGCTCTGTTGACAAGAACCCCCACTTCATTACACCTTAAATATCCTAGGAAAGAGAAAAATGGATAAAGAAGTTGGGGTCCTCATGTACAATGGAATATCACTCAGCCATGAAATCAACGTCATAAGGCTAGTAGCAGCACGATGAGTGGATTTAGGTACGACGATTCTAAGTGAAATAAGTCACACAGAAAAAGACACTTATCCTAAGATATCACTTATAGAGGGAACGTAAAAACCGCTACACTTGAACTGAATTGCAAAACAGAACAGAGTCACACGTTTAGGAAACACACTATGGCTGCTGAATGGGAAAGGTGAGGTGGGGTGATGCATAAAACAAGGGTTTCAAATTAGCTCCGATACCGTTCCATAAACCCAATATGTAAGAGACAAGACCTATTCCTTTTTCAGTGAACTGGACTCAACACCCCCTATTCACCGCACAAGAATATATCTGACTAGTAAGAATCTTCAAACTTATGTATTGATATCTCTCTGTAAGTGAGTCAAGGGGGTGTAAAGCGGCATAAACACAGCCGTGAAAAGCAGCTAAACCCCATTATAAAAATAAATTTCTTTTCAAAACCCGTGAAACAAAGACAGTGAAAGAGAGAGAAATTCTTCCAAAATTCGTTCAGGGGCTGTGATGCAACCTGGATTGACCATATCTAGACCCACAGCTGATTGAGACATAAGGGTGGACATTCTTGGGGCTGAGAGGTTCGGTGAGGTTGGGTGAGCCAACGCAGACCCTTTCAAGTAATACTGCATGGTACCCATCCCATGGGTCCCAAATCTCCAGGTTCAAGGGCATCTTCCTACATCGAAAACAGGCATGAGAAACCCAGAAGATGGTACACCGTGTGATCGGGAAAGGTTTCTAAAACGCACCTCATTTCTCATCTCCTTTGCTCGGGTTCGCCATTCCAGCCGATTTACTAGCCATCTCCCTCCTTGGAGAATCAGCACCTTTAACCTCCTGTTCCGTACAGGTTGCAATTTGTCCTGAGGATGAACGGGAAGAGGGGGAACCAATGAGAGACTAGCTCTAGGTGTTGGGACAGGCACAGGTCACTCTATTTTCCCATCAGGAAGAAGAATTAAGCACAAGCTCAGCCTGCCCCCCAGAACCAGAAGAGGGCCTGAAGCAATCCTGCGCTTTTGCGGCCAGCTCCCAAAAAAGCGAGTTGAAAAATGGAGCTCAGGGGCACTGCAATTCACAAACCTGCAGAGTTTTAACTGATACCTCTCGTCCACAAATATATTAAGGGAAGGCAACGAAGAGGCTTTGAAAGCAAGGCAGAATTGCAGGAAACAGATTTCAGGAGGTAGATTCGAATCGCCTTGAAAGCACATGAAAAGCGGCAAAACGTGGACAATGATGCCCTTGGCGAAAAAGGGCGTATGCGTTTTTTCCTGAATATATTCAGGAAAAAACGCATACGCCCTTTTTGGCCAACCAAGCAAACTGGAAAGGCCAATCAGCGCTCCAAAGAATTCTCGCTTCCCAGCGGGCAAAAGGGCCATGCGGAAAAAAGTGTCCAAACCAGAACTGCACGACCGGCCATGGAGAAATGGGAGCCTTGCTTCGCTGATGGGCGGGATGTAAATTGCCAGCAGCCACTCGGGAGAACTGTACGGTGTGTTCTGAAACATCTAAAAAACACAGCTTGGAGAGCATAGGGCACTTCCACTCATGGGCGTATAAATTGGGAAAACTAAAAATCAGCAAGACACAGGCACCCCAAAGTTTAGGGCTGCTCTGTTGACAAGAACCCCCACTTCATTACACCTTAAATATCCTAGGAAAGAGAAAAATGGATAAAGAAGTTGGGGTCCTCATGTACAATGGAATATCACTCAGCCATGAAATCAACGTCATAAGGCTAGTAGCAGCACGATGAGTGGATTTAGGTACGACGATTCTAAGTGAAATAAGTCACACAGAAAAAGACACTTATCCTAAGATATCACTTATAGAGGGAACGTAAAAACCGCTACACTTGAACTGAATTGCAAAACAGAACAGAGTCACACGTTTAGGAAACACACTATGGCTGCTGAATGGGAAAGGTGAGGTGGGGTGATGCATAAAACAAGGGTTTCAAATTAGCTCCGATACCGTTCCATAAACCCAATATGTAAGAGACAAGACCTATTCCTTTTTCAGTGAACTGGACTCAACACCCCCTATTCACCGCACAAGAATATATCTGACTAGTAAGAATCTTCAAACCTATGTATTGATAGCTCTCTGTAAGTGAGTCAAGGGGGTGTAAAGCGGCATAAACACAGCCGTGAAAAGCAACTAAACCCCATTATAAAAATAAATTACTTTTCAAAACCCGTGAAACAAAGACAGTGAAAGAGAGAGAACTTCTTCAAAAATTCGTTCAGGGGCTGTGATGCAACCTGGATTGACCATATCTAGACCCACAGCTGATTGAGACATAAGGGTGGACACTCTTGGGGCTGAGAGGTTCGGTGAGGTTGGGTGAGCCAACGCAGACCCTTTCAAGTAATACTGCATGGTACCCATCCCATGGGTCCCAAATCTCCAGGTTCAAGGGCATCTTCCTACGTCGAAAACAGGCATGAGAAACCCAGAAGATGGTACACCGTGTGATCGGGAAAGGTTTCTAAAACGCACCTCATTTCTCATCTCCTTTGCTCGGGTTCGCCATTCCAGCCGATTTACTAGCCATCTCCCTCCTTGGAGAATCAGCACCTTTAACCTCCTGTTCCGTACAGGTAGCAATTTGTCCTGAGGATGAACGGGAAGAGGGGAAACCAATGAGAGACTAGCTCTAGGTGTTGGGACAGGCACAGGTCACTCTATTTTCCCATCAGGAAGAAGAATTAAGCACAAGCTCAGCCTGCCCCCCAGAACCAGAAGAGGGCCTGAAGCAATCCTGCGCTTTTGCGGCCAGCTCCCAAAAAAGCGAGTTGAAAAATGGAGCTCAGGGGCACTGCAATTCACAAACCTGCAGAGTTTTAACTGATACCTCTCGTCCACAAATATATTAAGGGAAGGCAACGAAGAGGCTTTGAAAGCAAGGCAGAATTGCAGGAAACAGATTTCAGGAGGTAGATTCGAATCGCCTTGAAAGCACATGAAAAGCGGCAAAACGTGGACAATGATGCCCTTGGCCAAAAAGGGCGTATGCGTTTTTTCCTGAATATATTCAGGAAAAAACGCATACGCCCTTTTTGGCCAACCAAGCAAACTGGAAAGGCCAATCAGCGCTCCAAAGAATTCTCGCTTCCCAGCGGGCAAAAGGGCCATGCGGAAAAAAGTGTCCAAACCAGAACTGCACGACCGGCCATGGAGAAATGGGAGCCTTGCTTCGCTGATGGGCGGGATGTAAATTGCCAGCAGCCACTCGGGAGAAGTGTACGGTGTGTTCTGAAACATCTAAAAAACACAGCTTGGAGAGCATAGGGCACTTCCACTCATGGGCGTATAAATTGGGAAAACTAAAAATCAGCAAGACACAGGCACCCCAAAGTTTAGGGCTGCTCTGTTGACAAGAACCCCCACTTCATTACACCTTAAATATCCTAGGAAAGAGAAAAATGGATAAAGAAGTTGGGGTCCTCATGTACAATGGAATATCACTCAGCCATGAAATCAACGTCATAAGGCTAGTAGCAGCACGATGAGTGGATTTAGGTACGACGATTCTAAGTGAAATAAGTCACACAGAAAAAGACACTTATCCTAAGATATCACTTATAGAGGGAACGTAAAAACCGCTACACTTGAACTGAATTGCAAAACAGAACAGAGTCACACGTTTAGGAAACACACTATGGCTGCTGAATGGGAAAGGTGAGGTGGGGTGATGCATAAAACAAGGGTTTCAAATTAGCTCCGATACCGTTCCATAAACCCAATATGTAAGAGACAAGACCTATTCCTTTTTCAGTGAACTGGACTCAACACCCCCTATTCACCGCACAAGAATATATCTGACTAGTAAGAATCTTCAAACCTACGTATTGATAGCTCTCTGTAAGTGAGTCAAGGGGGTGTAAAGCGGCATAAACACAGCCGTGAAAAGCAACTAAACCCCATTATAAAAATAAATTACTTTTCAAAACCCGTGAAACAAAGACAGTGAAAGAGAGAGAACTTCTTCAAAAATTCGTTCAGGGGCTGTGATGCAACCTGGATTGACCATATCTAGACCCACAGCTGATTGAGACATAAGGGTGGACACTCTTGGGGCTGAGAGGTTCGGTGAGGTTGGGTGAGCCAACGCAGACCCTTTCAAGTAATACTGCATGGTACCCATCCCATGGGTCCCAAATCTCCAGGTTCAAGGGCATCTTCCTACGTCGAAAACAGGCATGAGAAACCCAGAAGATGGTACACCGTGTGATCGGGAAAGGTTTCTAAAACGCACCTCATTTCTCATCTCCTTTGCTCGGGTTCGCCATTCCAGCCGATTTACTAGCCATCTCCCTCCTTGGAGAATCAGCACCTTTAACCTCCTGTTCCGTACAGGTAGCAATTTGTCCTGAGGATGAACGGGAAGAGGGGAAACCAATGAGAGACTAGCTCTAGGTGTTGGGACAGGCACAGGTCACTCTATTTTCCCATCAGGAAGAAGAATTAAGCACAAGCTCAGCCTGCCCCCCAGAACCAGAAGAGGGCCTGAAGCAATCCTGCGCTTTTGCGGCCAGCTCCCAAAAAAGCGAGTTGAAAAATGGAGCTCAGGGGCACTGCAATTCACAAACCTGCAGAGTTTTAACTGATACCTCTCGTCCACAAATATATTAAGGGAAGGCAACGAAGAGGCTTTGAAAGCAAGGCAGAATTGCAGGAAACAGATTTCAGGAGGTAGATTCGAATCGCCTTGAAAGCACATGAAAAGCGGCCAAACGTGGACAATGATGCCCTTGGCCAAAAAGGGCGTATGCGTTTTTTCCTGAATATATTCAGGAAAAAACGCATACGCCCTTTTTGGCCAACCAAGCAAACTGGAAAGGCCAATCAGCGCTCCAAAGAATTCTCGCTTCCCAGCGGGCAAAAGGGCCATGCGGAAAAAAGTGTCCAAACCAGAACTGCACGACCGGCCATGGAGAAATGGGAGCCTTGCTTCGCTGATGGGCGGGATGTAAATTGCCAGCAGCCACTCGGGAGAAGTGTACGGTGTGTTCTGAAACATCTAAAAAACACAGCTTGGAGAGCATAGGGCACTTCCACTCATGGGCGTATAAATTGGGAAAACTAAAAATCAGCAAGACACAGGCACCCCAAAGTTTAGGGCTGCTCTGTTGACAAGAACCCCCACTTCATTACACCTTAAATATCCTAGGAAAGAGAAAAATGGATAAAGAAGTTGGGGTCCTCATGTACAATGGAATATCACTCAGCCATGAAATCAACGTCATAAGGCTAGTAGCAGCACGATGAGTGGATTTAGGTACGACGATTCTAAGTGAAATAAGTCACACAGAAAAAGACACTTATCCTAAGATATCACTTATAGAGGGAACGTAAAAACCGCTACACTTGAACTGAATTGCAAAACAGAACAGAGTCACACGTTTAGGAAACACACTATGGCTGCTGAATGGGAAAGGTGAGGTGGGGTGATGCATAAAACAAGGGTTTCAAATTAGCTCCGATACCGTTCCATAAACCCAATATGTAAAGACAAGACCTATTCCTTTTTCAGTGAACTGGACTCAACACCCCCTATTCACCGCACAAGAATATATCTGACTAGTAAGAATCTTCAAACTTATGTATTGATATCTCTCTGTAAGTGAGTCAAGGGGGTGTAAAGCGGCATAAACACAGCCGTGAAAAGCAGCTAAACCCCATTATAAAAATAAATTTCTTTTCAAAACCCGTGAAACAAAGACAGTGAAAGAGAGAGAAATTCTTCCAAAATTCGTTCAGGGGCTGTGATGCAACCTGGATTGACCATATCTAGACCCACAGCTGATTGAGACATAAGGGTGGACATTCTTGGGGCTGAGAGGTTCGGTGAGGTTGGGTGAGCCAACGCAGACCCTTTCAAGTAATACTGCATGGTACCCATCCCATGGGTCCCAAATCTCCAGGTTCAAGGGCATCTTCCTACATCGAAAACAGGCATGAGAAACCCAGAAGATGGTACACCGTGTGATCGGGAAAGGTTTCTAAAACGCACCTCATTTCTCATCTCCTTTGCTCGGGTTCGCCATTCCAGCCAATTTACTAGCCATCTCCCTCCTTGGAGAATCAGCACCTTTAACCTCCTGTTCCGTACAGGTTGCAATTTGTCCTGAGGATGAACGGGAAGAGGGGGAACCAATGAGAGACTAGCTCTAGGTGTTGGGACAGGCACAGGTCACTCTATTTTCCCATCAGGAAGAAGAATTAAGCACAAGCTCAGCCTGCCCCCCAGAACCAGAAGAGGGCCTGAAGCAATCCTGCGCTTTTGCGGCCAGCTCCCAAAAAAGCGAGTTGAAAAATGGAGCTCAGGGGCACTGTAATTCACAAACCTGCAGAGTTTTAAATGATACCTTTCGTCCACAGATATATTAAGGGAAGGCAACGAAAAGGCTTTGAAAGCAAGGCAGAATTGCAGGAAACAGATTTCAGGAGGTAGATTCGAATCGCCTTGAAAGCACATGAAAAGCGGCAAAACGTGGACAATGATGCCCTTGGCCAAAAAGGGCGTATGCGTTTTTTCCTGAATATATTCAGGAAAAAACGCATACGCCCTTTTTGGCCAACCAAGCAACCTGGAAAGGCCAATCAGCGCTGCAAAGAAGTCTCGCTTCCCAGCGGGCAAAAGGGCCATGCGGAAAAATGTGTCCAAACCAGAACTGCACGACCGGCCATGGAGAAACGGGAGCCTTGCTTCGCTAATGGGCGGGATGTAAATTGCCAGCAGCCACTCGGGAGAAGTGTACGGTGTGTCCTGAAACATCTAAAAAACACAGTTTGGAGAGCATAGGGCACTTCCACTCATGGGCGTATAAATTGGGAAAACTAAAAATCAGCAAGACACAGGCACCCCAAAGTTTAGGGCTGCTCTGTTGACAAGAACCCCCACTTCATTACACCTTAAATATCCTAGGAAAGAGAAAAATGGATAAAGAAGTTGGGGTCCTCATGTACAATGGAATATCACTCAGCCATGAAATCAACGTCATAAGGCTAGTAGCAGCACGATGAGTGGATTTAGGTACGACGATTCTAAGTGAAATAAGTCACACAGAAAAAGACACTTATCCTAAGATTTCACTTTTAGAGGGAACGTAAAAACCGCTACACTTGAACTGAATTGCAAAACAGAACAGAGTCACACGTTTAGGAAAAACACTATGGCTGCTGAATGGGAAAGGTGAGGTGGGGTGATGCATAAAACAAGGGTTTCAAATTAGCTCCGATACCGTTCCATAAACCCAATATGTAAGAGACAAGACCTATTCCTTTTTCAGTGAACTGGACTCAACACCCCCTATTCACCGCACAAGAATATATCTGACTAGTAAGAATCTTCAAACCTCTGTATTGATATCTCTCTGTAAGTGAGTCAAGGGGGTGTAAAGCGGCATAAACACAGCCGTGAAAAGCAGCTAAACCCCATTATAAAAATAAATTACTTTTCAAAACCCGTGAAACAAAGACAGTGAAAGAGAGAGAAATTCTTACAAAATTCGTTCAGGGGCTGTGATGCAACCTGGATTGACCATATCTAGACCCACAGCTGATTGAGACATAAGGGTGGACACTCTTGGGGCTGAGAGGTTCGGTGAGGTTGGGTGAGCCAACGCAGACCCTTTCAAGTAATACTGCATGGTACCCATCCCATGGGTCCCAAATCTCCAGGTTCAAGGGCATCTTCCTACATCGAAAACAGGCATGAGAAACCCAGAAGATGGTACACCGTGTGATCGGGAAAGGTTTCTAAAACGCACCTCATTTCTCATCTCCTTTGCTCGGGTTCGCCATTCCAGCCGATTTACTAGCCATCTCCCTCCTTGGAGAATCAGCACCTTTAACCTCCTGTTCCGTACAGGTTGCAATTTGTCCTGAGGATGAACGGGAAGAGGGGGAACCAATGAGAGACTAGCTCTAGGTGTTGGGACAGGCACAGGTCACTCTATTTTCCCATCAGGAAGAAGAATTAAGCACAAGCTCAGCCTGCCCCCCAGAACCAGAAGAGGGCCTGAAGCAATCCTGCGCTTTTGCGGCCAGCTCCCAAAAAAGCGAGTTGAAAAATGGAGCTCAGGGGCACTGCAATTCACAAACCTGCAGAGTTTTAAATGATACCTCTCGTCCACAAATATATTAAGGGAAGGCAACGAAGAGGCTTTGAAAGCAAGGCAGAATTGCAGGAAACAGATTTCAGGAGGTAGATTCGAATCGCCTTGAAAGCACATGAAAAGCGGCAAAACGTGGACAATGATGCCCTTGGCCAAAAAGGGCGTATGCGTTTTTTCCTGAATATATTCAGGAAAAAACGCATACGCCCTTTTTGGCCAACCAAGCAACCTGGAAAGGCAAATCAGCGCTCCAAAGAAGTCTGGCTTCCCAGCGGGCAAAAGGGCCATGCGGAAAAAAGTGTCCAAAGCAGAAATGCAGGACCGGCCATGGAGAAATGGGAGCCTTGCTACGCTGATGGGCGGGATGTAAATTGCCAACAGCCACTCGGGAGAAGTGTACGGTGTGTCCTGAAACATCTAAAAAACACAGCTTGGAGAGCATAGGGCACTTCCACTCATGGGCGTATAAATTGGGAAAACTAAAAATCAGCAAGACACAGGCACCCCAAAGTTTAGGGCTGCTCTGTTGACAAGAACCCCCACTTCATTACACCTTAAATATCCTAGGAAAGAGAAAAATGGATAAAGAAGTTGGGGTCCTCATGTACAATGGAATATCACTCAGCCATGAAATCAACGTCATAAGGCTAGTAGCAGCACGATGAGTGGATTTAGGTACGACGATTCTAAGTGAAATAAGTCACACAGAAAAAGACACTTATCCTAAGATATCACTTCGAGAGGGAATGTAAAAACCGCTACACTTGAACTGAATTACAAAACAGAACAGAGTCACACGTTTAGAAAACACACTATGGCTGCTGAACGGGAAAGGTGAGGTGGGGTGATGCATAAAACAAGGGTTTCAAATTAGCTCCGATACCGTTCCATAAACGCAATATGTAAGAGACAAGACCTATTCCTTTTTCAGTGAACTGGACTCAACACCCCCTATTCACCGCACAAGAATATATTTGACTAGTAAGAATGTTCAAACCTATGTATTGATATCTCTCTGTAAGTGAGTCAAGGGGGTGTAAAGCGGCATAAACACAGCCGTGAAAAGCAGCTAAACCCCATTATAAAAATAAATTACTTTTCAAAACCCGTGAAACAAAGACAGTGAAAGAGAGAGAAATTCTTCCAAAATTCGTTCAGGGGCTGTGATGCAACCTGGATTGACCATATCTAGACCTACAGCTGATTGAGACATAAGGGTGGACACTCTTGGGGCTGAGAGGTTCGGTGAGGTTGGGTGAGCCAACGCAGACCCTTTCAAGTAATACTGCATGCTACCCATCCCATGGGTCCCAAATCTCCAGGTTCAAGGGCATCTTCCTACATCGAAAACAGGCATGAGAAACCCAGAAGATGGTACACCGTGTGATCGGGAAAGGTTTCTAAAACGCACCTCATTCCTCATCTCCTTTGCTCGGGTTCGCCATTCCAGCCGATTTACTAGCCATCTCCCTCCTTGGAGAATCAGCACCTTTAACCTCCTGTTCCGTACAGGTTGCAATTTGTCCTGAGGATGAACGGGAAGAGGGGGAACCAATGAGAGACTAGCTCTAGGTGTTGGGACAGGCACAGGTCACTCTATTTTCCCATCAGGAAGAAGAATTAAGCACAAGCTCAGCCTGCCCCCCAGAACCAGAAGAGGGCCTGAAGCAATCCTGCGCTTTTGCGGCCAGCTCCCAAAAAAGCGAGTTGAAAAATGGAGCTCAGGGGCACTGCAATTCACAAACCTGCAGAGTTTTCAATGATACCTCTCGTCCACAAATATATTAAGGGAAGGCAACGAAGAGGCTTTGAAAGCAAGGCAGAATTGCAGGAAACAGATTTCAGGAGGTAGATTCGAATCGCCTTGAAAGCACATGAAAAGAGGCAAAACGTGGACAATGATGCCCTTGGCCAAAAAGGGCGTATGCGTTTTTTCCTGAATATATTCAGGAAAAAACGCATACGCCCTTTTTGGCCAACCAAGCAACCTGGAAAGGCAAATCAGCGCTCCAAAGAAGTCTCGCTTCCCAGCGGGCAAAAGGGCCATGCGGAAAAAAGTTTCCAAACCAGAACTGCACGACCGGCCATGGAGAAATGGGAGCCTTGCTTCGCTGATGGGCGGGATGTAAATTGCCAACAGCCACTCGGGAGAAGTGTACGGTGTGTCCTGAAACATCTAAAAAACACAGCTTGGAGAGCATAGGGCACTGCCACTCATGGGCGTATAAATTGGGAAAACTAAAAATCAGCAAGACACATGCACCCCAAAGTTTAGGGCTGCTCTGTTGACAAGAACCCCCACTTCATTACACCTTAAATATCCTAGGAAAGAGAAAAATGGATAAAGAAGTTGGGGTCCTCATGTACAATGGAATATCACTCAGCCATGAAATCAACGTCATAAGGCTAGTAGCAGCACGATGAGTGGATTTAGGTACGACGATTCTAAGTGAAATAAGTCACACAGAAAAAGACACTTATCCTAAGATATCACTTCGAGAGGGAATGTAAAAACCGCTACACTTGAACTGAATTACAAAACAGAACAGAGTCACACGTTTAGAAAACACACTATGGCTGCTGAACGGGAAAGGTGAGGTGGGGTGATGCATAAAACAAGGGTTTCAAATTAGCTCCGATACCGTTCCATAAACCCAATATGTAAGAGACAAGACCTATTCCTTTTTCAGTGAACTGGACTCAACACCCCCTATTCACCGCACAAGAATATATCGGACTAGTAAGAATCCTCAAACCTATGTATTGATATCTCTCTGTGAGTCAAGGGGGTGCAAAGCGGCATAAACACAGCCGTGAAAAGCAGCTAAACCCCATTATAAAAATAAATTACTTTTCAAAACCCGTGAAACAAAGACAGTGAAAGAGAGAGAAATTCTTCCAAAATTCGTTCAGGGGCTGTGATGCAACCTGGATTGACCATATCTAGACCCACAGCTAATTGAGACATAAGGGTGGACACTCTTGGGGCTGAGAGGTTCGGTGAGGTTGGGTGAGCCAACGCAGACCCTTTCAAGTAATACTGCATGCTACCCATCCCATGGGTCCCAAATCTCCAGGTTCAAGGGCATCTTCCTACATCGAAAACAGGCATGAGAAACCCAGAAGATGGTACACCGTGTGATCGGGAAAGGTTTCTAAAACGCACCTCATTTCTCATCTCCTTTGCTCGGGTTCGCCATTCCAGCCGATTTACTAGCCATCTCCCTCCTTGGAGAATCAGCACCTTTAACCTCCTGTTCCGTACAGGTTGCAATTTGTCCTGAGGATGAACGGGAAGAGGGGGAACCAATGAGAGACTAGCTCTAGGTGTTGGGACAGGCACAGGTCACTCTATTTTCCCATCAGGAAGAAGAATTAAGCACAAGCTCAGCCTGCCCCCCAGAACCAGAAGAGGGCCTGAAGCAATCCTGCGCTTTTGCGGCCAGCTCCCAAAAAAGCGAGTTGAAAAATGGAGCTCAGGGGCACTGCAATTCACAAACCTGCAGAGTTTTAACTGATACCTCTCGTCCACAGATATATTAAGGGAAGGCAACGAAGAGGCTTTGAAAGCAAGGCAGAATTGCAGGAAACAGATTTCAGCAGGTAGATTCGAATCGCCTTGAAAGCACATGAAAAGCGGCAAAACGTGGACAATGATGCCCTTGGCCAAAAAGGGCGTATGCGTTTTTTCCTGAATATATTCAGGAAAAAACGCATACGCCCTTTTTGGCCAACCAAGCAACCTGGAAAGGCAAATCAGCGCTCCAAAGAATTCTCGCTTCCCAGCGGGCAAAAGGGCCATGCGGAAAAAAGTGTCCAAACCAGAACTGCACGACCGGCCATGGAGAAATGGGAGCCTTGCTTCGCTGATGGGCGGAATGTAAATTGCCAACAGCCACTCTGGAGAAGTGTACGGTGTGTCCTGAAACATCTAAAAAACACAGCTTGGAGAGCATAGGGCACTTCCACTCATGGGCGTATAAATTGGGAAAACTAAAAATCAGCAAGACACAGGCACCCCAAAGTTTAGGGCTGCTCTGTTGACAAGAACCCCCACTTCATTACACCTTAAATATCCTAGGAAAGAGAAAAATGGATAAAGAAGTTGGGGTCCTCATGTACAATGGAATATCACTCAGCCATGAAATCAACGTCATAAGGCTAGTAGCAGCACGATGAGTGGATTGAGGTACGACGATTGTAAGTGAAATAAGTCACACAGAAAAAGACACTTATCCTAAGATATCACTTCGAGAGGGAATGTAAAAACCGCTACACTTGAACTGAATTACAAAACAGAACAGAGTCACACGTTTAGAAAACACACTATGGCTGCTGAACGGGAAAGGTGAGGTGGGGTGATGCATAAAACAAGGGTTTCAAATTAGCTCCGATACCGTTCCATAAACCCAATATGTAAGAGACAAGACCTATTCCTTTTTCAGTGAACTGGACTCAACACCCCCTATTCACCGCACAAGAATATATCTGACTAGTAAGAATCCTCAAACCTATGTATTGATATCTCTCTGTAAGTGAGTCAAGGGGGTGCAAAGCGGCATAAACACAGCCGTGAAAAGCAGCTAAACCCCATTATAAAAATAAATTACTTTTCAAAACCCGTGAAACAAAGACAGTGAAAGAGAGAGAAATTCTTCCAAAATTCGTTCAGGGGCTGTGATGCAACCTGGATTGACCATATCTAGACCCACAGCTGATTGAGACATAAGGGTGGACACTCTTGGGGCTGAGAGGTTCGGTGAGGTTGGGTGAGCCAACGCAGACCCTTTCAAGTAATACTGCATGGTACCCATCCCATGGGTCCCAAATCTCCAGGTTCAAGGGCATCTTCCTACATCGAAAACAGGCATGAGAAACCCAGAAGATGGTACACCATGTGATCGGGAAAGGTTTCTAAAACGCAACTCATTTCTCATCTCCTTTGCTCGGGTTCGCCATTCCAGCCGATTTACTAGCCATCTCCCTCCTTGGAGAATCAGCACCTTTAACCTCCTGTTCCGTACAGGTTGCAATTTGTCCTGAGGATGAACCGGAAGAGGGGGAACCAATGAGAGACTAGCTCTAGGTGTTGGGACAGGCACAGGTCACTCTATTTTCCCATCAGGAAGAAGAATTAAGCACAAGCTCAGCCTGCCCCCCAGAACCAGAAGAGGGCCTGAAGCAATCCTGCGCTTTTGCGGCCAGCTCCCAAAAAAGCGAGTTGAAAAATGGAGCTCAGGGCACTGCAATTCACAAACCTGCAGAGTTTTCAATGATACCTCTCGTCCACAAATATATTAAGGGAAGGCAACGAAGAGGCTTTGAAAGCAAGGCAGAATTGCAGGAAACAGATTTCAGGAGGTAGATTCGAATCGCCTTGAAAGCACATGAAAAGCGGCAAAACGTGGACAATGATGCCCTTGGCCAAAAAGGGCGTATGCGTTTTTTCCTGAATATATTCAGGAAAAAACGCATACGCCCTTTTTGGCCAACCAAGCAACCTGGAAAGGCAAATCAGCGCTCCAAAGAAGTCTCGCTTCCCAGCGGGCAAAAAGGCCATGCGGAAAAAAGTGTCCAAAGCAGAAATGCAGGACCGGCCATGGAGAAATGGGAGCCTTGCTACGCTGATGGGCGGGATGTAAATTGCCAACAGCCACTCGGGAGAATTGTACGGTGTGTCCAGAAACATCTAAAAAACACAGCTTGGAGAGCAGAGGGCACTTCCACTCATGGGCGTATAAATTGGGAAAACTAAAAATCAGCAAGACACAGGCACCCCAAAGTTTAGGGCTGCTCTGTTGACAAGAACCCCCACTTCATTACACCTTAAATATCCTGGGAAAGAGAAAAGTGGATAAAGAAGTTGGGGTCCTCATGTACAATGGAATATCACTCAGCCATGAAATCAACGTCATAAGGCTAGTAGCAGCACGATGAGTGGATTTAGGTACGAAGATTCTAAGTGAAATAAGTCACACAGAAAAAGACACTTATCATAAGATTTCACTTAGAGAGGGAATGTAAAAACCGCTACACTTGAACTGAATTACAAAACAGAACAGAGTCACACGTTTAGAAAACACACTATGGCTGTTGAACGGGAAAGGTGAGGTGGGGTGATGCATAAAACAAGGGTTTCAAATTAGCTCCGATACCGTTCCATAAACCCAATATGTAAGAGACAAGACCTATTCCTTTTTCAGTGAACTGGACTCAACACCCCCTATTCACCGCACAAGAATATATCTGACTAGTAAGAATCCTCAAACCTATGTATTGATATCTCTCTGTAAGTGAGTCAAGGGGGTGTAAAGCGGCATAAACACAGCCGTGAAAAGCAGCTAAACCCCATTATAAAAATAAATTACTTTTCAAAACCCGTGAAACAAAGACAGTGAAAGAGAGAGAAATTCTTCCAAAATTCGTTCAGGGGCTGTGATGCAACCTGGATTGACCATATCTAGACCTACAGCTGATTGAGACATAAGGGTGGACACTCTTGGGGCTGAGAGGTTCGGTGAGGTTGGGTGAGCCAACGCAGACCCTTTCAAGTAATACTGCATGGTACCCATCCCATGGGTCCCAAATCTCCAGGTTCAAGGGCATCTTCCTACATCGAAAACAGGCATGAGAAACCCAGAAAATGGTACACCGTGTGATCGGGAAAGGTTTCTAAAACGCACCTCATTTCTCATCTCCTTTGCTCGGGTTCGCCATTCCAGCCGATTTACTAGCCATCTCCCTCCTTGGAGAATCAGCACCTTTAACCTCCTGTTCCGTACAGGTTGCAATTTGTCCTGAGGATGAACGGGAAGAGGGGGAACCAATGAGAGATTAGCTCTAGGTGTTGGGACAGGCACAGGTCACTCTATTTTCCCATCAGGAAGAAGAATTAAGCACAAGCTCAGCCTGCCCCCCAGAACCAGAAGAGGGCCTGAAGCAATCCTGCGCTTTTGCGGCCAGCTCCCAAAAAAGCGAGTTGAAAAATGGAGCTCAGGGGCACTGCAATTCACAAACCTGCAGAGTTTTAAATGATACCTCTCGTCCACAAATATATTAAGGGAAGGCAACGAAGAGGCTTTGAAAGCAAGGCAGAATTGCAGGAAACAGATTTCAGGAGGTAGATTCGAATCGCCTTGAAAGCACATGAAAAGCGGCCAAACGTGGACAATGATGCCCTTGGCCAAAAAGGGCGTATGCGTTTTTTCCTGAATATATTCAGGAAAAAACGCATACGCCCTTTTTGGCCAACCAAGCAACCTGGAAAGGCAAATCAGCGCTCCAAAGAAGTCTCGCTTCCCAGCGGGCAAAAGGGCCATGCGGAAAAAAGTGTCCAAACCAGAACTGCACGACCGGCCATGGAGAAATGGGAGCCTTGCTTCGCTGATGGGCGGGATGTAAATTGCCAACAGCCACTCGGGAGAAGTGTACGGTGTGTCCTGAAACATCTAAAAAACACAGCTTGGAGAGCATAGGGCACTTCCACTCATGGGCGTATAAATTGGGAAAACTAAAAATCAGCAAGACACAGGCACCCCAAAGTTTAGGGCTGCTCTGTTGACAAGAACCCCCACTTCATTACACCTTAAATATCCTAGGAAAGAGAAAAATGGATAAAGAAGTTGTGGTCCTCATGTACAATGGAATATCACTCAGCCATGAAATCAACGTCATAAGGCTAGTAGCAGCACGATGAGTGGATTTAGGTACGACGATTCTAAGTGAAATAAGTCACACAGAAAAAGACACTTATCATAAAATATCACTTAGAGAGGGAATGTAAAAACCGCTACACTTGAACTGAATTACAAACAGAACAGAGTCACACGTTTAGAAAACACACTATGGCTGCTGAACGGGAAAGGTGAGGTGGGGTGATGCATAAAACAAGGGTTTCAAATTAGCTCCGATACCGTTCCATAAACCCAATATGTAAGAGACAAGACCTATTCCTTTTTCAGTGAACTGGACTCAACACCCCCTATTCACCGCACAAGAATATATCTGACTAGTAAGAATCCTCAAACCTATGTATTGATATCTCTCTGTAAGTGAGTCAAGGGGGTGTAAAGCGGCATAAACACAGCCGTGAAAAGCAGCTAAACCCCATTATAAAAATAAATTACTTTTCAAAACCCGTGAAACAAAGACAGTGAAAGAGAGAGAAATTCTTACAAAATTCGTTCAGGGGCTGTGATGCAACCTGGATTGACCATATCTAGACCCACAGCTGATTGAGACTTAAGGGTGGACACTCTTGGGGCTGAGAGGTTCGGTGAGGTTGGGTGAGCCAACGCAGACCCTTTCAAGTAATACTGCATGGTACCCATCCCATGGGTCCCAAATCTCCAGGTTCAAGGGCATCTTCCTACATTGAAAACAGGCATGAGAAACCCAGAAGATGGTACACCGTGTGATCGGGAAAGGTTTCTAAAACGCACCTCATTTCTCATCTCCTTTGCTCGGGTTCGCCATTCCAGCCGATTTACTAGCCATCTCCCTCCTTGGAGAATCAGCACCTTTAACCTCCTGTTCCGTACAGGTTGCAATTTGTCCTGAGGATGAACGGGAAGAGGGGGAACCAATGAGAGACTAGCTCTAGGTGTTGGGACAGGCACAGGTCACTCTATTTTCCCATCAGGAAGAAGAATTAAGCACAAGCTCAGCCTGCCCCCCAGAACCAGAAGAGGGCCTGAAGCAATCCTGCGCTTTTGCGGCCAGCTCCCAAAAAAGCGAGTTGAAAAATGGAGCTCAGGGGCATTGCAATTCACAAACCTGCAGAGTTTTCAATGATACCTCTCGTCCACAAATATATTAAGGGAAGGCAACGAAGAGGCTTTGAAAGCAAGGCAGAATTGCAGGAAACAGATTTCAGGAGGTAGATTCGAATCGCCTTGAAAGCACATGAAAAGCGGCAAAACGTGGACAATGATGCCCTTGGCCAAAAAGGGCGTATGCGTTTTTTCCTGAATATATTCAGGAAAAAACGCATACGCCCTTTTTGGCCAACCAAGCAACCTGGAAAGGCAAATCAGCGCTCCAAAGAAGTCTCGCTTCCCAGCGGGCAAAAGGGCCATGCGGAAAAAAGTGTCCAAACCAGAACTGCACGACCGGCCATGGAGAAATGGGAGCCTTGCTTCGCTGATGGGCGGGATGTAAATTGCCAACAGCCACTCGGGAGAAGTGTACGGTGTGTCCTGAAACATCTAAAAAACACAGCTTGGAGAGCATAGGGCACTTCCACTCATGGGCGTATAAATTGGGAAAACTAAAAATCAGCAAGACACAGGCACCCCAAAGTTTAGGGCTGCTCTGTTGACAAGAACCCCCACTTCATTACACCTTAAATATCCTAGGAAAGAGAAAAATGGATAAAGAAGTTGGGGTCCTCATGTACAATGGAATATCACTCAGCCATGAAATCAACGTCATAAGGCTAGTAGCAGCACGATGAGTGGATTTAGGTACGACGATTCTAAGTGAAATAAGTCACACAGAAAAAGACACTTATCCTAAGATATCACTTAGAGAGGGAATGTAAAAACCGCTACACTTGAACTGAATTACAAAACAGAACAGAGTCACACGTTTAGAAAACACACTATGGCTGCTGAACGGGAAAGGTGAGGTGGGGTGATGCATAAAACAAGGGTTTCAAATTAGCTCCGATACCGTTCCATAAACCCAATATGTAAGAGACAAGACCTATTCCTTTTTCAGTGAACTGGACTCAACACCCCCTATTCACCGCACAAGAATATATCTGACTAGTAAGAATCCTCAAACCTATGTATTGATATCTCTCTGTAAGTGAGTCAAGGGGGTGTAAAGCGGCATAAACACAGCCGTGAAAAGCAGCTAAACCCCATTATAAAAATAAATTACTTTTCAAAACCCGTGAAACAAAGACAGCGAAAGAGAGAGAAATTCTTACAAAATTCGTTCAGGGGCTGTGATGCAACCTGGATTGACCATATCTAGACCCACAGCTGATTGAGACTTAAGGGTGGACACTCTTGGGGCTGAGAGGTTCGGTGAGGTTGGGTGAGCCAACGCAGACCCTTTCAAGTAATACTGCATGGTACCCATCCCATGGGTCCCAAATCTCCAGGTTCAAGGGCATCTTCCTACATTGAAAACAGGCATGAGAAACCCAGAAGATGGTACACCGTGTGATCGGGAAAGGTTTCTAAAACGCACCTCATTTCTCATCTCCTTTGCTCGGGTTCGCCATTCCAGCCGATTTACTAGCCATCTCCCTCCTTGGAGAATCAGCACCTTTAACCTCCTGTTCCGTACAGGTTGCAATTTGTCCTGAGGATGAACGGGAAGAGGGGGAACCAATGAGAGACTAGCTCTAGGTGTTGGGACAGGCACAGGTCACTCTATTTTCCCATCAGGAAGAAGAATTAAGCACAAGCTCAGCCTGCCCCCCAGAACCAGAAGAGGGCCTGAAGCAATCCTGCGCTTTTGCGGCCAGCTCCCAAAAAAGCGAGTTGAAAAATGGAGCTCAGGGGCACTGCAATTCACAAACCTGCAGAGTTTTAAATGATACCTCTCGTCCACAAATATATTAAGGGAAGGCAACGAAGAGGCTTTGAAAGCAAGGCAGAATTGCAGGAAACAGATTTCAGGAGGTAGATTCGAATCGCCTTGAAAGCACATGAAAAGCGGCCAAACGTGGACAATGATGCCCTTGGCCAAAAAGGGCGTATGCGTTTTTTCCTGAATATATTCAGGAAAAAACGCATACGCCCTTTTTGGCCAACCAAGCAACCTGGAAAGGCCAATCAGCGCTCCAAAGAAGTCTCGCTTCCCAGCGGGCAAAAGGGCCATGCGGAAAAAAGTGTCCAAACAAGAACTGCACGACCGGCCATGGAGAAATGGGAGCCTTGCTTCACTGATGGGCGGGATGTAAATTGCCAACAGCCACTCGGTAGAAGTGTACGGTGTGTCCTGAAACATCTAAAAAACACAGCTTGGAGAGCATAGTGCACTTCCACTCATGGGCGTATAAATTGGGAAAACTAAAAATCAGCAAGACACAGGCACCCCAAAGTTTAGGGCTGCTCTGTTGACAAGAACCCCCACTTCATTACACCTTAAATATCCTAGGAAAGAGAAAAATGGATAAAGAATTTGTGGTCCTCATGTACAATGGAATATCACTCAGCGATGAAATCAACGTCATAAGGCTAGTAGCAGCACGATGAGTGGATTTAGGTACGACGATTCTAAGTGAAATAAGTCACACAGAAAAAGACACTTATCCTAAGATATCACTTAGAGAGGGAATGTAAAAACCGCTACACTTGAACTGAATTACAAAACAGAACAGAGTCACACGTTTAGAAAACACACTATGGCTGCTGAACGGGAAAGGTGAGGTGGGGTGATGCATAAAACAAGGGTTTCAAATTAGCTCCGATACCGTTCCATAAACCCAATATGTAAGAGACAAGACCTATTCCTTTTTCAGTGAACTGGACTCAACACCCCCTATTCACCGCACAAGAATATATCTGACGAGTAAGAATTCTCAAACCTATGTATTGATATCTCTCTGTAAGTGAGTCAAGGGGGTGTAAAGCGGCATAAACACAGCCGTGAAAAGCAGCTAAACCCCATTATAAAAATAAATTACTTTTCAAAACCCGTGAAACAAAGACAGTGAAAGAGAGAGAAATTCTTCCAAAATTCGTTCAGGGGCTGTGATGCAACCTGGATTGACCATATCTAGACCCACAGCTGATTGAGACATAAGGGTGGACACTCTTGGGGCTGAGAGGTTCGGTGAGGTTGGGTGAGCCAACGCAGACCCTTTCAAGTAATACTGCATGGTACCCATCCCATGGGTCCCAAATCTCCAGGTTCAAGGGCATCTTCCTACATCGAAAACAGGCATGAGAAACCCAGAAGATGGTACACCGTGTGATCGGGAAAGGTTTCTAAAACGCACCTCATTTCTCATCTCCTTTGCTCGGGTTCGCCATTCCAGCCGATTTACTAGCTATCTCCCTCCTTGGAGAATCAGCACCTTTAACCTCCTGTTCCGTACAGGTTGCAATTAGTCCTGAGGATGAACGGGAAGAGGGGGAACCAATGAGAGACTAGCTCTAGGTGTTGGGACAGGCACAGGTCACTCTATTTTCCCATCAGGAAGAAGAATTAAGCACAAGCTCAGCCTGCCCCCCAGAACCAGAAGAGGGCCTGAAGCAATCCTGCGCTTTTGCGGCCAGCTCCCAAAAAAGCGAGTTGAAAAATGGAGCTCAGGGGCACTGCAATTCACAAACCTGCAGAGTTTTCAATGATACCTCTCGTCCACAAATATATTAAGGGAAGGCAACGAAGAGGCTTTGAAAGCAAGGCAGAATTGCAGGAAACAGATTTCAGGAGGTAGATTCGAATCGCCTTGAAAGCACATGAAAAGCGGCAAAACGTGGACAATGATGCCCTTGGCCAAAAAGGGCGTATGCGTTTTTTCCTGAATATATTCAGGAAAAAACGCATATGCCCTTTTTGGCCAACCAAGCAACCTGGAAAGGCCAATCAGCGCTGCAAAGAAGTCTCGCTTCCCAGCGGGCAAAAGGGCCATGCGGAAAAAAGTGTCCAAACCAGAACTGCACGACCGGCCATGGAGAAACGGGAGCCTTGCTTCGCTGATGGGCGGGATGTAAATTGCCAACAGCCACTCGGGAGAAGTGTACGGTGTGTCCTGAAACATCTAAAAAACACAGCTTGGAGAGCATAGGGCACTTCCACTCATGGGCGTATAAATTGGGAAAACTAAAAATCAGCAAGACACAGGCACCCCAAAGTTTAGGGCTGCTCTGTTGACAAGAACCCCCACTTCATTACACCTTAAATATCCTAGGAAAGAGAAAAATGGATAAAGAAGTTGGGGTCCTCATGTACAATGGAATATCACTCAGCCATGAAATCAACGTCATAAGGCTAGTAGCAGCACGATGAGTGGATTTAGGTACGACGATTCTAAGTGAAATAAGTCACACAGAAAAAGACACTTATCCTAAGATATCACTTATAGAGGGAACGTAAAATCCGCTACACTTGAACTGAATTGCAAAACAGAACAGAGTCACACGTTTAGGAAACACACTATGGCTGCTGAATGGGAAAGGTGAGGTGGGGTGATGCATAAAACAAGGGTTTCAAATTAGCTCCGATACCGTTCCATAAACCCAATATGTAAGAGACAAGACCTATTCCTTTTTCAGTGAACTGGACTCAACACCCCCTATTCACCGCACAAGAATATATCTGACTAGTAAGAATCCTCAAACCTATGTATTGATATCTCTCTGTAAGTGAGTCAAGGGGGTGTAAAGCGGCATAAACACAGCCGTGAAAAGCAGCTAAACCCCATTATAAAAATAAATTACTTTTCAAAACCCGTGAAACAAAGACAGCGAAAGAGAGAGAAATTCTTACAAAATTCGTTCAGGGGCTGTGATGCAACCTGGATTGACCATATCTAGACCCACAGCTGATTGAGACTTAAGGGTGGACACTCTTGGGGCTGAGAGGTTCGGTGAGGTTGGGTGAGCCAACGCAGACCCTTTCAAGTAATACTGCATGGTACCCATCCCATGGGTCCCAAATCTCCAGGTTCAAGGGCATCTTCCTACATTGAAAACAGGCATGAGAAACCCAGAAGATGGTACACCGTGTGATCGGGAAAGGTTTCTAAAACGCACCTCATTTCTCATCTCCTTTGCTCGGGTTCGCCATTCCAGCCGATTTACTAGCCATCTCCCTCCTTGGAGAATCAGCACCTTTAACCTCCTGTTCCGTACAGGTTGCAATTTGTCCTGAGGATGAACGGGAAGAGGGGGAACCAATGAGAGACTAGCTCTAGGTGTTGGGACAGGCACAGGTCACTCTATTTTCCCATCAGGAAGAAGAATTAAGCACAAGCTCAGCCTGCCCCCCAGAACCAGAAGAGGGCCTGAAGCAATCCTGCGCTTTTGCGGCCAGCTCCCAAAAAAGCGAGTTGAAAAATGGAGCTCAGGGGCACTGCAATTCACAAACCTGCAGAGTTTTAAATGATACCTCTCGTCCACAAATATATTAAGGGAAGGCAACGAAGAGGCTTTGAAAGCAAGGCAGAATTGCAGGAAACAGATTTCAGGAGGTAGATTCGAATCGCCTTGAAAGCACATGAAAAGCGGCCAAACGTGGACAATGATGCCCTTGGCCAAAAAGGGCGTATGCGTTTTTTCCTGAATATATTCAGGAAAAAACGCATACGCCCTTTTTGGCCAACCAAGCAACCTGGAAAGGCAAATCAGCGCTCCAAAGAAGTCTCGCTTCCCAGCGGGCAAAAGGGCCATGCGGAAAAAAGTGTCCAAACAAGAACTGCACGACCGGCCATGGAGAAATGGGAGCCTTGCTTCACTGATGGGCGGGATGTAAATTGCCAACAGCCACTCGGGAGAAGTGTACGGTGTGTCCTGAAACATCTAAAAAACACAGCTTGGAGAGCATAGTGCACTTCCACTCATGGGCGTATAAATTGGGAAAACTAAAAATCAGCAAGACACAGGCACCCCAAAGTTTAGGGCTGCTCTGTTGACAAGAACCCCCACTTCATTACACCTTAAATATCCTAGGAAAGAGAAAAATGGATAAAGAATTTGTGGTCCTCATGTACAATGGAATATCACTCAGCGATGAAATCAACGTCATAAGGCTAGTAGCAGCACGATGAGTGGATTTAGGTACGACGATTCTAAGTGAAATAAGTCACACAGAAAAAGACACTTATCCTAAGATATCACTTAGAGAGGGAATGTAAAAACCGCTACACTTGAACTGAATTACAAAACAGAACAGAGTCACACGTTTAGAAAACACACTATGGCTGCTGAACGGGAAAGGTGAGGTGGGGTGATGCATAAAACAAGGGTTTCAAATTAGCTCCGATACCGTTCCATAAACCCAATATGTAAGAGACAAGACCTATTCCTTTTTCAGTGAACTGGACTCAACACCCCCTATTCACCGCACAAGAATATATCTGACGAGTAAGAATTCTCAAACCTATGTATTGATATCTCTCTGTAAGTGAGTCAAGGGGGTGTAAAGCGGCATAAACACAGCCGTGAAAAGCAGCTAAACCCCATTATAAAAATAAATTACTTTTCAAAACCCGTGAAACAAAGACAGTGAAAGAGAGAGAAATTCTTCCAAAATTCGTTCAGGGGCTGTGATGCAACCTGGATTGACCATATCTAGACCCACAGCTGATTGAGACATAAGGGTGGACACTCTTGGGGCTGAGAGGTTCGGTGAGGTTGGGTGAGCCAACGCAGACCCTTTCAAGTAATACTGCATGGTACCCATCCCATGGGTCCCAAATCTCCAGGTTCAAGGGCATCTTCCTACATCGAAAACAGGCATGAGAAACCCAGAAGATGGTACACCGTGTGATCGGGAAAGGTTTCTAAAACGCACCTCATTTCTCATCTCCTTTGCTCGGGTTCGCCATTCCAGCCGATTTACTAGCCATCTCCCTCCTTGGAGAATCAGCACCTTTAACCTCCTGTTCCGTACAGGTTGCAATTAGTCCTGAGGATGAACGGGAAGAGGGGGAACCAATGAGAGACTAGCTCTAGGTGTTGGGACAGGCACAGGTCACTCTATTTTCCCATCAGGAAGAAGAATTAAGCACAAGCTCAGCCTGCCCCCCAGAACCAGAAGAGGGCCTGAAGCAATCCTGCGCTTTTGCGGCCAGCTCCCAAAAAAGCGAGTTGAAAAATGGAGCTCAGGGGCACTGCAATTCACAAACCTGCAGAGTTTTCAATGATACCTCTCGTCCACAAATATATTAAGGGAAGGCAACGAAGAGGCTTTGAAAGCAAGGCAGAATTGCAGGAAACAGATTTCAGGAGGTAGATTCGAATCGCCTTGAAAGCACATGAAAAGCGGCAAAACGTGGACAATGATGCCCTTGGCCAAAAAGGGCGTATGCGTTTTTTCCTGAATATATTCAGGAAAAAACGCATATGCCCTTTTTGGCCAACCAAGCAACCTGGAAAGGCCAATCAGCGCTCCAAAGAAGTCTCGCTTCCCAGCGGGCAAAAGGGCCATGCGGAAAAAAGTGTCCAAACCAGAACTGCACGACCGGCCATGGAGAAACGGGAGCCTTGCTTCGCTGATGGGCGGGATGTAAATTGCCAACAGCCACTCGGGAGAAGTGTACGGTGTGTCCTGAAACATCTAAAAAACACAGCTTGGAGAGCATAGGGCACTTCCACTCATGGGCGTATAAATTGGGAAAACTAAAAATCAGCAAGACACAGGCACCCCAAAGTTTAGGGCTGCTCTGTTGACAAGAACCCCCACTTCATTACACCTTAAATATCCTAGGAAAGAGAAAAATGGATAAAGAAGTTGGGGTCCTCATGTACAATGGAATATCACTCAGCCATGAAATCAACGTCATAAGGCTAGTAGCAGCACGATGAGTGGATTTAGGTACGACGATTCTAAGTGAAATAAGTCACACAGAAAAAGACACTTATCATAAGATATCACTTAGAGAGGGAATGTAAAAACCGCTACACTTGAACTGAATTACAAAACAGAACAGAGTCACACGTTTAGAAAACACACTATGGCTGCTGAACGGGAAAGGTGAGGTGGGGTGATGCATAAAACAAGGGTTTCAAATTAGCTCCGATACCGTTCCATAAACCCAATATGTAAGAGACAAGACCTATTCCTTTTTCAGTGAACTGGACTCAACACCCCCTATTCACCGCACAAGAATATATCTGACTAGTAAGAATCCTCAAACCTATGTATTGATATCTCTCTGTAAGTGAGTCAAGGGGGTGTAAAGCGGCATAAACACAGCCGTGAAAAGCAGCTAAACCCCATTATAAAAATAAATTACTTTTCAAAACCCGTGAAACAAAGACAGTGAAAGAGAGAGAAATTCTTACAAAATTCGTTCAGGGGCTGTGATGCAACCTGGATTGACCATATCTAGACCCACAGCTGATTGAGACTTAAGGGTGGACACTCTTGGGGCTGAGAGGTTCGGTGAGGTTGGGTGAGCCAACGCAGACCCTTTCAAGTAATACTGCATGGTACCCATCCCATGGGTCCCAAATCTCCAGGTTCAAGGGCATCTTCCTACATTGAAAACAGGCATGAGAAACCCAGAAGATGGTACACCGTGTGATCGGGAAAGGTTTCTAAAACGCACCTCATTTCTCATCTCCTTTGCTCGGGTTCGCCATTCCAGCCGATTTACTAGCCATCTCCCTCCTTGGAGAATCAGCACCTTTAACCTCCTGTTCCGTACAGGTTGCAATTTGTCCTGAGGATGAACGGGAAGAGGGGGAACCAATGAGAGAATAGCTCTAGGTGTTGGGACAGGCACAGGTCACTCTATTTTCCCATCAGGAAGAAGAATTAAGCACAAGCTCAGACTGCCCCCCAGAACCAGAAGAGGGCCTGAAGCAATCCTGCGCTTTTGCGGCCGGCTCCCAAAAGAGCGAGTTGAAAAATGGAGCTCAGGGGCACTGCAATTCACAAACCTGCAGAGTTTTAAATGATACCTCTCGTCCACAAATATATTAAGGGAAGGCAACGAAGAGGCTTTGAAAGCAAGGCAGAATTGCAGGAAACAGATTTCAGGAGGTAGATTCGAATCGCCTTGAAAGCACATGAAAAGCGGCCAAACGTGGACAATGATGCCCTTGGCCAAAAAGGGCGTATGCGTTTTTTCCTGAATATATTCAGGAAAAAACGCATACGCCCTTTTTGGCCAACCAAGCAACCTGGAAAGGCCAATCAGCGCTCCAAAGAAGTCTCGCTTCCCAGCGGGCAAAAGGGCCATGCGGAAAAAAGTGTCCAAACCAGAACTGCACGACCGGCCATGGAGAAATGGGAGCCTTGCTTCGCTGATGGGCGGGATGTAAATTGCCAACAGCCACTCGGGAGAAGTGTACGGTGTGTCCTGAAACATCTAAAAAACACAGCTTGGAGAGCATAGGGCACTTCCACTCATGGGCGTATAAATTGGGAAAACTAAAAATCAGCAAGACACAGGCACCCCAAAGTTTAGGGCTGCTCTGTTGACAAGAACCCCCACTTCATTACACCTTAAATATCCTAGGAAAGAGAAAAATGGATAAAGAAGTTGTGGTCCTCATGTACAATGGAATATCACTCAGCCATGAAATCAACGTCATAAGGCTAGTAGCAGCACGATGAGTGGATTTAGGTACGACGATTCTAAGTGAAATAAGTCACACAGAAAAAGACACTTATCGTAAGATATCACTTAGAGAGGGAATGTAAAAACCGCTACACTTGAACTGAATTACAAAACAGAACAGAGTCACACGTTTAGAAAACACACTATGGCTGCTGAACGGGAAAGGTGAGGTGGGGTGATGCATAAAACAAGGGTTTCAAATTAGCTCCGATACCGTTCCATAAACCCAATATGTAAGAGACAAGACCTATTCCTTTTTCAGTGAACTGGACTCAACACCCCCTATTCACCGCACAAGAATATATCTGACTAGTAAGAATCCTCAAACCTATGTATTGATATCTCTCTGTAAGTGAGTCAAGGGGGTGTAAAGCGGCATAAACACAGCCGTGAAAAGCAGCTAAACCCCATTATAAAAATAAATTACTTTTCAAAACCCGTGAAACAAAGACAGTGAAAGAGAGAGAAATTCTTCCAAAATTCGTTCAGGGGCTGTGATGCAACCTGGATTGACCATATCTAGACCCACAGCTGATTGAGACATAAGGGTGGACACTCTTGGGGCTGAGAGGTTCGGTGAGGTTGGGTGAGCCAACGCAGACCCTTTCAAGTAATACTGCATGGTACCCATCCCATGGGTCCCAAATCTCCAGGTTCAAGGGCATCTTCCTACATCGAAAACAGGCATGAGAAACCCAGAAGATGGTACACCGTGTGATCGGGAAAGTTTTCTAAAACGCACCTCATTTCTCATCTCCTTTGCTCGGGTTCGCCATTCCAGCCGATTTACTAGCCATCTCCCTCCTTGGAGAATCAGCACCTTTAACCTCCTGTTCCGTACAGGTTGCAATTAGTCCTGAGGATGAACGGGAAGAGGGGGAACCAATGAGAGACTAGCTCTAGGTGTTGGGACAGGCACAGGTCACTCTATTTTCCCATCAGGAAGAAGAATTAAGCACAAGCTCAGCCTGCCCCCCAGAACCAGAAGAGGGCCTGAAGCAATCCTGCGCTTTTGCGGCCAGCTCCCAAAAAAGCGAGTTGAAAAATGGAGCTCAGGGGCACTGCAATTCACAAACCTGCAGAGTTTTCAATGATACCTCTCGTCCACAAATATATTAAGGGAAGGCAACGAAGAGGCTTTGAAAGCAAGGCAGAATTGCAGGAAACAGATTTCAGGAGGTAGATTCGAATCGCCTTGAAAGCACATGAAAAGCGGCAAAACGTGGACAATGATGCCCTTCGCCAAAAAGGGCGTATGCGTTTTTTCCTGAATATATTCAGGAAAAAACGCATACGCCCTTTTTGGCCAACCAAGCAACCTGGAAAGGCAAATCAGCGCTCCAAAGAAGTCTCGCTTCCCAGCGGGCAAAAGGGCCATGCGGAAAAAAGTGTCCAAACCAGAACTGCACGACCGGCCATGGAGAAATGGGAGCCTTGCTTCGCTGATGGGCGGGATGTAAATTGCCAACAGCCACTCGGGAGAAGTGTACGGTGTGTCCTGAAACATCTAAAAAACACAGCTTGGAGAGCATAGGGCACTTCCACTCATGGGCGTATAAATTGGGAAAACTAAAAATCAGCAAGACACAGGCACCCCAAAGTTTAGGGCTGCTCTGTTGACAAGAACCCCCACTTCATTACACCTTAAATATCCTAGGAAAGAGAAAAATGGATAAAGAAGTTGTGGTCCTCATGTACAATGGAATATCACTCAGCCATGAAATCAACGTCATAAGTCTAGTAGCAGCACGATGAGTGGATTTAGGTACGACGATTCTAAGTGAAATAAGTCACACAGAAAAAGACACTTATCCTAAGATATCACTTAGAGAGGGAATGTAAAAACCGCTACACTTGAACTGAATTGCAAAACAGAACAGAGTCACACGTTCAAAAACACACTATGGCTGCTGAACGGGCAAGGTGAGGTGGGGTGATGCATAAAACAAGGGTTTCAAATTAGCTCCGATACCGTTCCATAAACCCAATATGTAAGAGACATGACCTATTCCTTTTTCAGTGACCTGGACTCAACACCCCCTATTCACCGCACAAGAATATATCTGACTAGTAAGAATCTTCAAACCTATGTATTGATATCTCTCTGTAAGTGAGTCAAGGGGGTGTAAAGCGGCATAAACACAGCTGTGAAAAGCAGCTAAACCCCATTATAAAAATAAATTACTTTTCAAAACCCGTGAAACAAAGACAGTGAAAGAGAGAGAAATTCTTCCAAAATTCGTTCAGGGGCTGTGATGCAACCTGGATTGACCATATCTAGACCCACTGCTGATTGAGACATAAGGGTGGACACTCTTGGGGCTGTGAGGTTCGGTGAGGTTGGGTGAGCCAACGCAGACCCTTTCAAGTAATACTGCATGGTACCCATCCCATGGGTCCCAAATCTCCAGGTTCAAGGGCATCTTCCTACATCGAAAACAGGCATGAGAAACCCAGAAGATGGTACACCGTGTGATCAGGAAAGGTTTCTAAAACGCACCTCATTTCTCATCTCCTTTGCTCGGGTTCGCCATTCCAGCCGATTTACTAGCCATCTCCCTCCTTGGAGAATCAGCACCTTTAACCTCCTGTTCCGTACAGTTTGCAATTTGTCCTGAGGATGAACGGGAAGAAGGGGAACCAATGAGAGACTAGCTCTAGGTGTTGGGACAGGCACAGGTCACTCTATTTTCCCATCAGGAAGAAGAATTAAGCACAAGCTCAGCCTGCCCCCCAGAACCAGAAGAGGGCCTGAAGCAATCCTGCGCTTTTATGGCCAGCTCCCAAAAAAGCGAGTTGAAAAATGGAGCTCAGGGGCACTGCAATTCACAAACCTGCAGAGTTTTAAATGATACCTCTCGTCCACAAATATATTAAGGGAAGGCAACGAAGAGGCTTTGAAAGCAAGGCAGAATTGCAGGAAACAGATTTCAGGAGGTAGATTCGAATCGCCTTGAAAGCACATGAAAAGCGGCAAAACGTGGACAATGATGCCCTTCGCCAAAAAGGGCGTATGCGTTTTTTCCTGAATATATTCAGGAAAAAACGCATATGCCCTTTTTGGCCAACCAAGCAACCTGGAAAGGCAAATCAGCGCTCCAAAGAAGTCTCGCTTCCCAGCGGGCAAAAGGGCCATGCGGAAAAATGTGTCCAAACCAGAACTGCACGACGGGCCATGGAGAAATGGGAGCCTTGCTTCGCTGATGGGCGGGATGTAAATTGCCAACAGCCACTCGGGAGAAGTGTACGGTGTGTCCAGAAACATCTAAAAAACACAGCTTGGAGAGCATAGGGCACTTCCACTCATGGGCGTATAAATTGGGAAAACTAAAAATCAGCAAGACACAGGCACCCCAAAGTTTAGGGCTGCTCTGTTGACAAGAACCCCCACTTCATTACACCTTAAATATCCTAGGAAAGAGAAAAATGGATAAAGAAGTTGTGGTCCTCATGTACAATGGAATATCACTCAGCCATGAAATCAACGTCATAAGGCTAGTAGCAGCACGATGAGTGGATTTAGGTACGACGATTCTAAGTGAAATAAGTCACACAGAAAAAGACACTTATCCTAAGATATCACTTAGAGAGGGAATGTAAAAACCGCTACACTTGAACTGAATTACAAAACAGAACAGAGTCACACGTTTAGGAAACACACTATGGCTGCTGAACGGGAAAGGTGAGGTGGGGTGATGCATAAAACAAGGGTTTCAAATTAGCTCCGATACCGTTCCATAAACCCAATATGTAAGACACAAGACCTATTCCTTTTTCAGTGAACTGGACTCAACACCCCCTATTCACCGCACAAGAATATATCTGACTAGTAAGAATCCTCAAACCTATGTATTGATATCTCTCTGTAAGTGAGTCAAGGGGGTGTAAAGCGGCATAAACACAGCCGTGAAAAGCAGCTAAACCCCATTATAAAAATAAATTACTTTTCAAAACCCGTGAAACAAAGACAGTGAAAGAGAGAGAAATTCTTCCAAAATTCGTTCAGGGGCTGTGATGCAACCTGGATTGACCATATCTAGACCCACAGCTGATTGAGACATAAGGGTGGACACTCTTGGGGCTGAGAGGTTCGGTGAGGTTGGGTGAGCCAACGCAGACCCTTTCAAGTAATACTGCATGGTACCCATCCCATGGGTCCCAAATCTCCAGGTTCAAGGGCATCTTCCTACATCGAAAACAGGCATGAGAAACCCAGAAGATGGTACACCGTGTGATCGGGAAAGGTTTCTAAAACGCACCTCATTTCTCATCTCCTTTGCTCGGGTTCGCCATTCCAGCCGATTTACTAGCCATCTCCCTCCTTGGAGAATCAGCACCTTTAACCTCCTGTTCCGTACAGGTTGCAATTAGTCCTGAGGATGAACGGGAAGAGGGGGAACCAATGAGAGACTAGCTCTAGGTGTTGGGACAGGCACAGGTCACTCTATTTTCCCATCAGGAAGAAGAATTAAGCACAAGCTCAGCCTGCCCCCCAGAACCAGAAGAGGGCCTGAAGCAATCCTGCGCTTTTGCGGCCAGCTCCCAAAAAAGCGAGTTGAAAAATGGAGCTCAGGGGCACTGCAATTCACAAACCTGCAGAGTTTTCAATGATACCTCTCGTCCACAAATATATTAAGGGAAGGGAACGAAGAGGCTTTGAAAGCAAGGCAGAATTGCAGGAAACAGATTTCAGGAGGTAGATTCGAATCGCCTTGAAAGCACATGAAAAGCGGCCAAACGTGGACAATGATGCCCTTGGTCAAAAAGGGCGTATGCGTTTTTTCCTGAATATATTCAGGAAAAAACGCATACGCCCTTTTTGGCCAACCAAGCAACCTGGAAAGGCCAATCAGCGCTCCAAAGAAGTCTCGCTTCCCAGCGGGCAAAAGGGCCATGCGGAAAAAAGTGTCCAAACCAGAACTGCACGACCGGCCATGGAGAAATGGGAGCCTTGCTTCGCTGATGGGCAGGATGTAAATTGCCAACAGCCACTCGAGAGAAGTGTACGGTGTGTCCTGAAACATCTAAAAAACACAGCTTGGAGAGCATAGGGCACTTCCACTCATGGGCGTATAAATTGGGAAAACTAAAAATCAGCAAGACACAGGCACCCCAAAGTTTAGGGCTGCTCTGTTGACAAGAACCCCCACTTCATTACACCTTAAATATCCTAGGAAAGAGAAAAATGGATAAAGAAGTTGTGGTCCTCATGTACAATGGAATATCACTCAGCCATGAAATCAACGTCATAAGGCTAGTAGCAGCACGATGAGTGGATTTAGGTACGACGATTCTAAGTGAAATAAGTCACACAGAAAAAGACACTTATCATAAGATATCACTTAGAGAGGGAATGTAAAAACCGCTACACTTGAACTGAATTGCAAAACAGAACAGAGTCACACGTTCAAAAACACACTATGGCTGCTGAACGGGCAAGGTGAGGTGGGGTGATGCATAAAACAAGGGTTTCAAATTAGCTCAGATACCGTTCCATAAACCCAATATGTAAGAGACAAGACCTATTCCTTTTTCAGTGAACTGGACTCAACACCCCCTATTCACCGCACAAGAATATATCTGACTAGTAAGAATCCTCAAACCTACGTATTGATATCTCTCTGTAAGTGAGTCAAGGGGGTGTAAAGCGGCATAAACACAGCCATGAAAAGCAGCTAAACCCCATTATAAAAATAAATTACTTTTCAAAACCCGTGAAACAAAGACAGTGAAAGAGAGAGAAATTCTTACAAAATTCCTTCAGGGGCTGTGATGCAACCTGGATTGACCATATCTAGACCCACAGCTGATTGAGACATAAGGGTGGACACTCTTGGGGCTGAGAGGTTCGGTGAGGTTGGGTGAGCCAACGCAGACCCTTTCAAGTAATACTGCATGGTACCCATCCCATGGGTCCCAAATCTCCAGGTTCAAGGGCATCTTCCTACATCGAAATCAGGCATGAGAAACCCAGAAGATGGTACACCATGTGATCGGGAAAGGTTTCTAAAACGCACCTCATTTCTCATCTCCTTTGCTCGGGTTCGCCATTCCAGCCGATTTACTAGCCATCTCCCTCTTTGGAGAATCAGCACCTTTAACCTCCTGTTCCGTACGGGTTGCAATTTGTCCTGAGGATGAACGGGAAGAGGGGGAACCAATGAGAGACTAGCTCTAGGTGTTGGGACAGGCACAGGTCACTCTATTTTCCCATCAGGAAGAAGAATTAAGCACAAGCTCAGCCTGCCCCCCAGAACCAGATGAGTTCCTGAAGCAATCCTGCGCTTTTGCGGCCAGCTCCCAAAAAAGCGAGTGGTAAAATGGAGCTCAGGGGCACTGCAATTGACAAAGCTGCAGAGTTTTAAATGATACCTCTCGTCCACAAATATATTAAGGGAAGGCAACGAAGAGGCTTTGAAAGCAAGGCAGAATTGCAGGAAACAGATTTCAGGAGGTAGATTCGAATCGCCTTGAAAGCACATGAAAAGCGGCAAAACGTGGACAATGATGCCCTTGGCCAAAAAGGGCGTATGCGTTTTTTCCTGAATATATTCAGGAAAAAACGCATACGCCCTTTTTGGCCAACCAAGCAACCTGGAAAGGCCAATCAGCGCTCCAAAGAAGTCTCGCTTCCCAGCGGGCAAAAGGGCCATGCGGAAAAAAGTGTCCAAACCAGAACTGCACGACCGGCCATGGAGAAATGGGAGCCTTGCTTCGCTGATGGGCGGGATGTAAATTGCCAACAGCCACTCGGGAGAAGTGTACGGTGTGTCCTGAAACATCTAAAAAACACAGCTTGGAGAGCATAGGGCACTTCCACTCATGGGCGTATAAATTGGGAAAACTAAAAATCAGCAAGACACAGGCACCCCAAAGTTTAGGGCTGCTCTGTTGACAAGAACCCCCACTTCATTACACCTTAAATATCCTAGGAAAGAGAAAAATGGATAAAGAAGTTGGGGTCCTCATGTACAATGCAATATCACACAGCCATGAAATCAACGTCATAAGGCTAGTAGCAGCACGATGAGTGGATTTAGGTACGACGATTCTAAGTGAAATAAGTCACACAGAAAAAGACACTTATCCTAAGATATCACTTAGAGAGGGAATGTAAAAACCGCTACACTTGAACTGAATTACAAAACAGAACAGAGTCACACGTTTAGAAAACACACTATGGCTGCTGAACGGGAAAGGTGAGGTGGGGTGATGCATAAAACAAGGGTTTCAAATTAGCTCCGATACCGTTCCATAAACCCAATATGTAAGAGACAAGACCTATTCCTTTTTCAGTGAACTGGACTCAACACCCCCTATTCACCACACAACAATATATCTGACTAGTAAGAATCCTCAAACCTATGTATTGATATCTCTCTGTAAGGGAGTCAAGGGGGTTTAAAGCGGCATAAACACAGCCGTGAAAAGCAGCTAAACCCCATTATAAAAATAAATTACTTTTCAAAATCCGTGAAACAAAGACAGTGAAAGAGAGAGAAATTCTTCCAAAATTCGTTCAGGGGCTGTGATGCAACCTGGATTGACCATATCTAGACCCACAGCTGATTGAGACATAAGGGTGGACACTCTTGGGGCTGAGAGGTTCGGTGAGGTTGGGTGAGCCAACGCAGACCCTTTCAAGTAATACTGCATGGTACCCATCCCATGGGTCCCAAATCTCCAGGTTCAAGGGCATCTTCCTACATCGAAAACAGGCATGAGAAACCCAGAAGATGGTACACCGTGTGATCGGGAAAGGTTTCTAAAACGCACCTCATTTCTCATCTCCTTTGCTCGGGTTCGCCATTCCAGCCGATTTACTAGCCATCTCCCTCCTTGGAGAATCAGCACCTTTAACCTCCTGTTCCGTACAGTTTGCAATTTGTCCTGAGGATGAACGGGAAGAGGGGGAACCAATGAGAGACTAGCTCTAGGTGTTGGGACAGGCACAGGTCACTCTATTTTCCCATCAGGAAGAAGAATTAAGCACAAGCTCAGCCTGCCCCCCAGAACCAGAAGAGGGCCTGAAGCAATCCTGCGCTTTTGCGGCCAGCTCCCAAAAAAGCGAGTTGAAAAATGGAGCTCAGGGGCACTGCAATTCACAAACCTGCAGAGTTTTAAATGATACCTCTCGTCCACAAATATATTAAGGGAAGGCAACGAAGAGGCTTTGAAAGCAAGGCAGAATTGCAGGAAACAGATTTCAGGAGGTAGATTCGAATCGCCTTGAAAGCACATGAAAAGCGGCCAAACGTGGACAATGATGCCCTTGGTCAAAAAGGGCGTATGCGTTTTTTCCTGAATATATTCAGGAAAAAACGCATACGCCCTTTTTGGCCAACCAAGCAACCTGGAAAGGCCAATCAGCGCTCCAAAGAAGTCTCGCTTCCCAGCGGGCAAAAGGGCCATGCGGAAAAAAGTGTCCAAACCAGAACTGCACGACCGGCCATGGAGAAATGGGAGCCTTGCTTCGCTGATGGGCGGGATGTAAATTGCCAACAGCCACTCGGGAGAAGTGTACGGTGTGTCCTGAAACATCTAAAAAACACAGCTTGGAGAGCATAGGGCACTTCCACTCATGGGCGTATAAATTGGGAAAACTAAAAATCAGCAAGACACAGGCACCCCAAAGTTTAGGGCTGCTCTGTTGACAAGAACCCCCACTTCATTACACCTTAAATATCCTAGGAAAGAGAAAAATGGATAAAGAAGTTGGGGTCCTCATGTACAATGGAATATCACTCAGCCATGAAATCAACGTCATAAGGCTAGTAGCAGCACGATGAGTGGATTTAGGTACGACGATTCTAAGTGAAATAAGTCACACAGAAAAAGACACTTATCCTAAGATATCACTTCGAGAGGGAATGTAAAAACCGCTACACTTGAACTGAATTACAAAACAGAACAGAGTCACACGTTTAGAAAACACACTATGGCTGCTGAACGGGAAAGGTGAGGTGGGGTGATGCATAAAACAAGGGTTTCAAATTAGCTCCGATACCGTTCCATAAACCCAATATGTAAGAGACAAGACCTATTCCTTTTTCAGTGAACTGGACTCAACACCCCCTATTCACCGCACAAGAATATATCTGACTAGTAAGAATCCTCAAACCTATGTATTGATATCTCTCTGTAAGTGAGTCAAGGGGGTTTAAAGCGGCATAAACACAGCCGTGAAAAGCAGCTAAACCCCATTATAAAAATAAATTACTTTTCAAAACCCGTGAAACAAAGACAGTGAAAGAGAGAGAAATTCTTCCAAAATTCGTTCAGGGGCTGTGATGCAACCTGGATTGACCATATCTAGACCCACAGCTGATTGAGACATAAGGGTGGACACTCTTGGGGCTGAGAGGTTCGGTGAGGTTGGGTGAGCCAACGCAGACCCTTTCAAGTAATACTGCATGGTACCCATCCCATGGGTCCCAAATCTCCAGGTTCAAGGGCATCTTCCTACATCGAAAACAGGCATGAGAAACCCAGAAGATGGTACACCGTGTGATCGGGAAAGGTTTCTAAAACACACCTCATTTCTCATCTCCTTTGCTCGGGTTCCCCATTCCAGCCGATTTACTAGCCATCTCCCTCCTTGGAGAATCAGCACCTTTAACCTCCTGTTCCGTACAGGTTGCAATTTGTCCTGAGGATGAACGGGAAGAGGGGGAACCAATGAGAGACTAGCTCTAGGTGTTGGGACAGGCACAGGTCACTCTATTTTCCCATCAGGAAGAAGAATTAAGCACAAGCTCAGCCTGCCCCCCAGAACCAGAAGAGGGCCTGAAGCAATCCTGCGCTTTTGCGGCCAGCTCCCAAAAAAGCGAGTTGAAAAATGGAGCTCAGGGGCACTGCAATTGACAAAGCTGCAGAGTTTTAAATGATACCTCTCGTCCACAAATATATTAAGGGAAGGCAACGAAGAGGCTTTGAAAGCAAGGCAGAATTGCAGGAAACAGATTTCAGGAGGTAGATTCGAATCGCCTTGAAAGCACATGAAAAGCGGCAAAACGTGGACAATGATGCCCTTGGCCAAAAAGGGCGTATGCGTTTTTTCCTGAATATATTCAGGAAAAAACGCATACGCCCTTTTTGGCCAACCAAGCAACCTGGAAAGGCCAATCAGCGCTCCAAAGAAGTCTCGCTTCCCAGCGGGCAAAAGGGCCATGCGGAAAAAAGTGTCCAAACCAGAACTGCACGACCGGCCATGGAGAAATGGGAGCCTTGCTTCGCTGATGGGCGGGATGTAAATTGCCAACAGCCACTCGGGAGAAGTGTACGGTGTGTCCTGAAACATCTAAAAAACACAGCTTGGAGAGCATAGGGCACTTCCACTCATGGGCGTATAAATTGGGAAAACTAAAAATCAGCAAGACACAGGCACCCCAAAGTTTAGGGCTGCTCTGTTGACAAGAACCCCCACTTCATTACACCTTAAATATCCTAGGAAAGAGAAAAATGGATAAAGAAGTTGGGGTCCTCATGTACAATGCAATATCACACAGCCATGAAATCAACGTCATAAGGCTAGTAGCAGCACGATGAGTGGATTTAGGTACGACGATTCTAAGTGAAATAAGTCACACAGAAAAAGACACTTATCCTAAGATATCACTTAGAGAGGGAATGTAAAAACCGCTACACTTGAACTGAATTACAAAACAGAACAGAGTCACACGTTTAGAAAACACACTATGGCTGCTGAACGGGAAAGGTGAGGTGGGGTGATGCATAAAACAAGGGTTTCAAATTAGCTCCGATACCGTTCCATAAACCCAATATGTAAGAGACAAGACCTATTCCTTTTTCAGTGAACTGGACTCAACACCCCCTATTCACCACACAACAATATATCTGACTAGTAAGAATCCTCAAACCTATGTATTGATATCTCTCTGTAAGGGAGTCAAGGGGGTTTAAAGCGGCATAAACACAGCCGTGAAAAGCAGCTAAACCCCATTATAAAAATAAATTACTTTTCAAAATCCGTGAAACAAAGACAGTGAAAGAGAGAGAAATTCTTCCAAAATTCGTTCAGGGGCTGTGATGCAACCTGGATTGACCATATCTAGACCCACAGCTGATTGAGACATAAGGGTGGACACTCTTGGGGCTGAGAGGTTCGGTGAGGTTGGGTGAGCCAACGCAGACCCTTTCAAGTAATACTGCATGGTACCCATCCCATGGGTCCCAAATCTCCAGGTTCAAGGGCATCTTCCTACATCGAAAACAGGCATGAGAAACCCAGAAGATGGTACACCGTGTGATCGGGAAAGGTTTCTAAAACGCACCTCATTTCTCATCTCCTTTGCTCGGGTTCGCCATTCCAGCCGATTTACTAGCCATCTCCCTCCTTGGAGAATCAGCACCTTTAACCTCCTGTTCCGTACAGTTTGCAATTTGTCCTGAGGATGAACGGGAAGAGGGGGAACCAATGAGAGACTAGCTCTAGGTGTTGGGACAGGCACAGGTCACTCTATTTTCCCATCAGGAAGAAGAATTAAGCACAAGCTCAGCCTGCCCCCCAGAACCAGAAGAGGGCCTGAAGCAATCCTGCGCTTTTGCGGCCAGCTCCCAAAAAAGCGAGTTGAAAAATGGAGCTCAGGGGCACTGCAATTCACAAACCTGCAGAGTTTTAAATGATACCTCTCGTCCACAAATATATTAAGGGAAGGCAACGAAGAGGCTTTGAAAGCAAGGCAGAATTGCAGGAAACAGATTTCAGGAGGTAGATTCGAATCGCCTTGAAAGCACATGAAAAGCGGCCAAACGTGGACAATGATGCCCTTGGTCAAAAAGGGCGTATGCGTTTTTTCCTGAATATATTCAGGAAAAAACGCATACGCCCTTTTTGGCCAACCAAGCAACCTGGAAAGGCCAATCAGCGCTCCAAAGAAGTCTCGCTTCCCAGCGGGCAAAAGGGCCATGCGGAAAAAAGTGTCCAAACCAGAACTGCACGACCGGCCATGGAGAAATGGGAGCCTTGCTTCGCTGATGGGCGGGATGTAAATTGCCAACAGCCACTCGGGAGAAGTGTACGGTGTGTCCTGAAACATCTAAAAAACACAGCTTGGAGAGCATAGGGCACTTCCACTCATGGGCGTATAAATTGGGAAAACTAAAAATCAGCAAGACACAGGCACCCCAAAGTTTAGGGCTGCTCTGTTGACAAGAACCCCCACTTCATTACACCTTAAATATCCTAGGAAAGAGAAAAATGGATAAAGAAGTTGGGGTCCTCATGTACAATGGAATATCACTCAGCCATGAAATCAACGTCATAAGGCTAGTAGCAGCACGATGAGTGGATTTAGGTACGACGATTCTAAGTGAAATAAGTCACACAGAAAAAGACACTTATCCTAAGATATCACTTCGAGAGGGAATGTAAAAACCGCTACACTTGAACTGAATTACAAAACAGAACAGAGTCACACGTTTAGAAAACACACTATGGCTGCTGAACGGGAAAGGTGAGGTGGGGTGATGCATAAAACAAGGGTTTCAAATTAGCTCCGATACCGTTCCATAAACCCAATATGTAAGAGACAAGACCTATTCCTTTTTCAGTGAACTGGACTCAACACCCCCTATTCACCGCACAAGAATATATCTGACTAGTAAGAATCCTCAAACCTATGTATTGATATCTCTCTGTAAGTGAGTCAAGGGGGTGTAAAGCGGCATAAACACAGCCGTGAAAAGCAGCTAAACCCCATTATAAAAATAAATTACTTTTCAAAACCCGTGAAACAAAGACAGTGAAAGAGAGAGAAATTCTTACAAAATTCGTTCAGGGGCTGTGATGCAACCTGGATTGACCATATCTAGACCCACAGCTGATTGAGACATAAGGGTGGACACTCTTGGGGCTGAGAGGTTCGGTGAGGTTGGGTGAGCCAACGCAGACCCTTTCAAGTAATACTGCATGGTACCCATCCCATGGGTCCCAAATCTCCAGGTTCAAGGGCATCTTCCTACATCGAAATCAGGCATGAGAAACCCAGAAGATGGTACACCGTGTGATCGGGAAAGGTTTCTAAAACGCACCTCATTTCTCATCTCCTTTGCTCGGGTTCGCCATTCCAGCCGATTTACTAGCCATCTCCCTCCTTGGAGAATCAGCACCTTTAACCTCCTGTTCCGTACAGTTTGCAATTTGTCCTGAGGATGAACGGGAAGAGGGGGAACCAATGAGAGACTAGCTCTAGGTGTTGGGACAGGCACAGGTCACTCTATTTTCCCATCAGGAAGAAGAATTAAGCACAAGCTCAGCCTGCCCCCCAGAACCAGAAGAGGGCCTGAAGCAATCCTGCGCTTTTGTGGCCAGCTCCCAAAAAAGCGAGTTGAAAAATGGAGCTCAGGGGCACTGCAATTCACAAACCTGCAGAGTTTTAAATGATACCTCTCGTCCACAAATATATTAAGGGAAGGCAACGAAGAGGCTTTGAAAGCAAGGCAGAATTGCAGGAAACAGATTTCAGGAGGTAGATTCGAATCGCCTTGAAAGCACATGAAAAGCGGCAAAACGTGGACAATGATGCCCTTGGCCAAAAAGGGCGTATGCGTTTTTTCCTGAATATATTCAGGAAAAAACGCATACGCCCTTTTTGGCCAACCAAGCAACCTGGAAAGGCAAATCAGCGCTCCAAAGAAGTCTCGCTTCCCAGCGGGCAAAAGGGCCATGCGGAAAAAAGTGTCCAAACCAGAACTGCACGACCGGCCATGGAGAAATGGGAGCCTTGCTTCGCTGATGGGCGGGATGTAAATTGCCAACAGCCACTCGGGAGAAGTGTACGGTGTGTCCTGAAACATCTAAAAAACACAGCTTGGAGAGCATAGGGCACTTCCACTCATGGGCGTATTAATTGGGAAAACTAAAAATCAGCAAGACACAGGCACCCCAAAGTTTAGGGCTGCTCTGTTGACAAGAACCCCCACTTCATTACACCTTAAATATCCTAGGAAAGAGAAAAATGGATAAAGAAGTTGGGGTCCTCATGTACAATGGAATATCACTCAGCCATGAAATCAACGTCATAAGGCTAGTAGCAGCACGATGAGTGGATTTAGGTACGACGATTCTAAGTGAAATAAGTCACACAGAAAAAGACACTTATCCTAAGATATCACTTCGAGAGGGAATGTAAAAACCGCTACACTTGAACTGAATTACAAAACAGAACAGAGTCACACGTTTAGAAAACACACTATGGCTGCTGAACGGGAAAGGTGAGGTGGGGTGATGCATAAAACAAGGGTTTCAAATTAGCTCCGATACCGTTCCATAAACCCAATATGTAAGAGACAAGACCTATTCCTTTTTCAGTGAACTGGACTCAACACCCCCTATTCACCGCACAAGAATATATCTGACTAGTAAGAATCCTCAAACCTATGTATTGATATCTCTCTGTAAGTGAGTCAAGGGGGTGTAAAGCGGCATAAACACAGCCGTGAAAAGCAGCTAAACCCCATTATAAAAATAAATTACTTTTCAAAACCCGTGAAACAAAGACAGTGAAAGAGAGAGAAATTCTTCCAAAATTCGTTCAGGGGCTGTGATGCAACCTGGATTGACCATATCTAGACCCACAGCTGATTGAGACATAAGGGTGGACACTCTTGGGGCTGAGAGGTTCGGTGAGGTTGGGTGAGCCAACGCAGACCCTTTCAAGTAATACTGCATGGTACCCATCCCATGGGTCCCAAATCTCCAGGTTCAAGGGCATCTTCCTACATCAAAATCAGGCATGAGAAACCCAGAAGATGGTACACCATGTGATCGGGAAAGGTTTCTAAAACGCACCTCATTTCTCATCTCCTTTGCTCGGGTTCGCCATTCCAGCCGATTTACTAGCCATCTCCCTCCTTGGAGAATCAGCACCTTTAACCTCCTGTTCCGTACGGGTTGCAATTTGTCCTGAGGATGAACGGGAAGAGGGGGAACCAATGAGAGACTAGCTCTAGGTGTTGGGACAGGCACAGGTCACTCTATTTTCCCATCAGGAAGAAGAATTAAGCACAAGCTCAGCCTGCCCCCCAGAACCAGAAGAGGGCCTGAAGCAATCCTGCGCTTTTGTGGCCAGCTCCCAAAAAAGCGAGTTGAAAAATGGAGCTCAGGGGCACTGCAATTCACAAACCTGCAGAGTTTTAAATGATACCTCTCGTCCACAAATATATTAAGGGAAGGCAACGAAGAGGCTTTGAAAGCAAGGCAGAATTGCAGGAAACAGATTTCAGGAGGTAGATTCGAATCGCCTTGAAAGCACATGAAAAGCGGCAAAACGTGGACAATGATGCCCTTGGCCAAAAAGGGCGTATGCGTTTTTTCCTGAATATATTCAGGAAAAAACGCATACGCCCTTTTTGGCCAACCAAGCAACCTGGAAAGGCAAATCAGCGCTCCAAAGAAGTCTCGCTTCCCAGCGGGCAAAAGGGCCATGCGGAAAAAAGTGTCCAAACCAGAACTGCACGACCGGCCATGGAGAAATGGGAGCCTTGCTTCGCTGATGGGCGGGATGTAAATTGCCAACAGCCACTCGGGAGAAGTGTACGGTGTGTCCTGAAACATCTAAAAAACACAGCTTGGAGAGCATAGGGCACTTCCACTCATGGGCGTATAAATTGGGAAAACTAAAAATCAGCAAGACACAGGCACCCCAAAGTTTAGGGCTGCTCTGTTGACAAGAACCCCCACTTCATTACACCTTAAATATCCTAGGAAAGAGAAAAATGGATAAAGAAGTTGGGGTCCTCATGTACAATGGAATATCACTCAGCCATGAAATCAACGTCATAAGGCTAGTAGCAGCACGATGAGTGGATTTAGGTACGACGATTCTAAGTGAAATAAGTCACACAGAAAAAGACACTTATCCTAAGATATCACTTCGAGAGGGAATGTAAAAACCGCTACACTTGAACTGAATTACAAAACAGAACAGAGTCACACGTTTAGAAAACACACTATGGCTGCTGAACGGGAAAGGTGAGGTGGGGTGATGCATAACACAAGGGTTTCAAATTAGCTCCGATACCGTTCCATAAACCCAATATGTAAGAGACAAGACCTATTCCTTTTTCAGTGAACTGGACTCAACACCCCCTATTCACCGCACAAGAATATATCTGACTAGTAAGAATCCTCAAACCTATGTATTGATATCTCTCTGTAAGTGAGTCAAGGGGGTGTAAAGCGGCATAAACACAGCCGTGAAAAGCAGCTAAACCCCATTATAAAAATAAATTACTTTTCAAAACCCGTGAAACAAAGACAGTGAAAGAGAGAAAAATTCTTACAAAATTCGTTCAGGGGCTGTGATGCAACCTGGATTGACCATATCTAGACCCACAGCTGATTGAGACATAAGGGTGGACACTCTTGGGGCTGAGAGGTTCGGTGAGGTTGGGTGAGCCAACGCAGACCCTTTCAAGTAATACTGCATGGTACCCATCCCATGGGTCCCAAATCTCCAGGTTCAAGGGCATCTTCCTACATCAAAATCAGGCATGAGAAACCCAGAAGATGGTACACCATGTGATCGGGAAAGGTTTCTAAAACGCACCTCATTTCTCATCTCCTTTGCTCGGGTTCGCCATTCCAGCCGATTTACTAGCCATCTCCCTCCTTGGAGAATCAGCACCTTTAACCTCCTGTTCCGTACGGGTTGCAATTTGTCCTGAGGATGAACGGGAAGAGGGGGAACCAATGAGAGACTAGCTCTAGGTGTTGGGACAGGCACAGGTCACTCTATTTTCCCATCAGGAAGAAGAATTAAGCACAAGCTCAGCCTGCCCCCCAGAACCAGAAGAGGGCCTGAAGCAATCCTGCGCTTTTGCGGCCAGCTCCCAAAAAAGCGAGTTGAAAAATGGAGCTCAGGGGCACTGCAATTCACAAACCTGCAGAGTTTTCAATGATACCTCTCGTCCACAAATATATTAAGGGAAGGCAACGAAGAGGCTTTGAAAGCAAGGCAGAATTGCAGGAAACAGATTTCAGGAGGTAGATTCGAATCGCCTTGAAAGCACATGAAAAGCGGCAAAACGTGGACAATGATGCCCTTGGCCAAAAAGGGCGTATGCGTTTTTTCCTGAATATATTCAGGAAAAAACGCATACGCCCTTTTTGGCCAACCAAGCAACCTGGAAAGGCAAATCAGCGCTCCAAAGAATTCTCGCTTCCCAGCGGGCAAAAGGGCCATGCGGAAAAAAGTGTCCAAACCAGAACTGCACGACCGGCCATGGAGAAATGGGAGCCTTGCTTCGCTGATGGGCGGGATGTAAATTGCCAACAGCCACTCGGGAGAAGTGTACGGTGTGTCCTGAAACATCTAAAAAACACAGCTTGGAGAGCATAGGGCACTTCCACTCATGGGCGTATAAATTGGGAAAACTAAATATCAGCAAGACACAGGCACCCCAAAGTTTAGGGCTGCTCTGTTGACAAGAACCCCCACTTCATTACACCTTAAATATCCTAGGAAAGAGAAAAATGGATAAAGAAGTTGTGGTCCTCATGTACAATGGAATATCACACAGCCATGAAATCAACGTCATAAGGCTAGTAGCAGCACGATGAGTGGATTTAGGTACGACGATTCTAAGTGAAATAAGTCACACAGAAAAAGACACTTATCCTAAGATATCACTTCGAGAGGGAATGTAAAAACTGCTACACTTGAACTGAATTACAAAACAGAACAGAGTCACACGTTTAGAAAACACACTATGGCTGCTGAACGGGAAAGGTGAGGTGGGGTGTTGCATAAAACAAGGGTTTCAAATTAGCTCCGATACCGTTCCATAAACCCAATATGTAAGAGACAAGACCTATTCCTTTTTCAGTGAACTGGACTCAACACCCCCTATTCACCACACAACAATATATCTGATTAGTAAGAATCCTCAAACCTATGTATTGATATCTCTCTGTAAGTGAGTCAATGGGGTGTAAAGCGGCATAAACACAGCCGTGAAAAGCAGCTAAACCCCATTATAAAAATAAATTACTTTTCAAAATCCGTGAAACAAAGACAGTGAAAGAGAGAGAAATTCTTCCAAAATTCGTTCAGGGGCTGTGATGCAACCTGGATTGACCATATCTAGACCCACAGCTGATTGAGACATAAGGGTGGACACTCTTGGGGCTGAGAGGTTCGGTGAGGTTGGGTGAGCCAACGCAGACCCTTTCAAGTAATACTGCATGGTACCCATCCCATGGGTCCCAAATCTCCAGGTTCAAGGGCATCTTCCTACATCGAAAACAGGCATGAGAAACCCAGAAGATGGTACATCGTGTGATCGGGAAAGGTTTCTAAAACGCACCTCATTTCTCATCTCCTTTGCTCGGGTTCGCCATTCCAGCCGATTTACTAGCCATCTCCCTCCTTGGAGAATCTGCACCTTTAACCTCCTGTTCCGTACAGGTTGCAATTTGTCCTGAGGATGAACGGGAAGAGGGGGAACCAATGAGAGACTAGCTCTAGGTGTTGGGACAGGCACAGGTCACTCTATTTTCCCATCAGGAAGAAGAATTAAGCACAAGCTCAGCCTGCCCCCCAGAACCAGAAGAGGGCCTGAAGCAATCCTGCGCTTTTGCGGCCAGCTCCCAAAAAAGCGAGTTGAAAAATGGAGCTCAGGGGCACTGCAATTCACAAACCTGCAGAGTTTTCAATGATACCTCTCGTCCACAAATATATTAAGGGAAGGCAACGAAGAGGCTTTGAAAGCAAGGCAGAATTGCAGGAAACAGATTTCAGGAGGTAGATTCGAATCGCCTTGAAAGCACATGAAAAGCGGCAAAACGTGGACAATGATGCCCTTGGCCAAAAAGGGCGTATGCGTTTTTTCCTGAATATATTCAGGAAAAAACGCATACGCCCTTTTTGGCCAACCAAGCAACCTGGAAAGGCCAATCAGCGCTCCAAAGAAGTCTCGCTTCCCAGCGGGCAAAAGGGCCATGCGGAAAAAAGTGTCCAAACCAGAACTGCAAGACCGGCCATGGAGAAATGGGAGCCTTGCTTCGCTGATGGGCGGGATGTAAATTGCCAACAGCCACTAGGGAGAAGTGTACGGTGTGTCCTGAAACATCTAAAAAACACAGCTTGGAGAGCATAGGGCACTTCCACTCATGGGCGTATAAATTGGGAAAACTAAAAATCAGCAAGACACAGGCACCCCAAAGTTTAGGGCTGCTCTGTTGACAAGAACCCCCACTTCATTACACCTTAAATATCCTAGGAAAGAGAAAAATGGATAAAGAAGTTGTGGTCCTCATGTACAATGGAATATCACACAGCCATGAAATCAACGTCATAAGGCTAGTAGCAGCACGATGAGTGGATTTAGGTACGACGATTCTAAGTGAAATATGTCACACAGAAAAAGACACATATCCTAAGATATCACTTAGAGAGGGAATGTAAAAACTGCTACACTTGAACTGAATTACAAAACAGAACAGAGTCACACGTTTAGAAAACACACTATGGCTGCTGAACGGGAAAGGTGAGGTGGGGTGATGCATAAAACAAGGGTTTCAAATTAGCTCCGATACCGTTCCATAAACCCAATATGTAAGAGACAAGACCTATTCCTTTTTCAGTGAACTGGACTCAACACCCCCTATTCACCGCACAAGAATATATCTGACTAGTAAGAATCCTCAAACCTATGTATTGATATCTCTCTGTAAGTGAGTCAAGGGGGTGTAAAGCGGCATAAACACAGCCGTGAAAAGCAGCTAAACCCCATTATAAAAATAAATTACTTTTCAAAACCCGTGAAACAAAGACAGTGAAAGAGAGAGAAATTCTTCCAAAATTCGTTCAGGGGCTGTGATGCAACCTGGATTGACCATATCTAGACCCACAGCTGATTGAGACATAAGGGTGGACACTCTTGGGGCTGAGAGGTTCGGTGAGGTTGGGTGAGCCAACGCAGACCCTTTCAAGTAATACTGCATGGTACCCATCCCATGGGTCCCAAATCTCCAGGTTCAAGGGCATCTTCCTACATCGAAAACAGGCATGAGAAACCCAGAAGATGGTACACCGTGTGATCGGGAAAGGTTTCTAAAACGCACCTCATTTCTCATCTCCTTTGCTCGGGTTCGCCATTCCAACCGATTTACTAGCCATCTCCCTCCTTGGAGAATCTGCACCTTTAACCTCCTGTTCCGTACAGGTTGCAATTTGTCCTGAGGATGAACGGGAAGAGGGGGAACCAATGAGAGACTAGCTCTAGGTGTTGGGACAGGCACAGGTCACTCTATTTTCCCATCAGGAAGAAGAATTAAGCACAAGCTCAGCCTGCCCCCCAGAACCAGAAGAGGGCCTGAAGCAATCCTGCGCTTTTGCGGCCAGCTCCCAAAAAAGCGAGTTGAAAAATGGAGCTCAGGGGCACTGCAATTCACAAACCTGCAGAGTTTTCAATGATACCTCTCGTCCACAAATATATTAAGGGAAGGCAACGAAGAGGCTTTGAAAGCAAGGCAGAATTGCAGGAAACAGATTTCAGGAGGTAGATTCGAATCGCCTTGAAAGCACATGAAAAGCGGCAAAACGTGGACAATGATGCCCTTGGCCAAAAAGGGCGTATGCGTTTTTTCCTGAATATATTCAGGAAAAAACGCATACGCCCTTTTTGGCCAACCAAGCAACCTGGAAAGGCCAATCAGCGCTCCAAAGAAGTCTCGCTTCCCAGCGGGCAAAAGGGCCATGCGGAAAAAAGTGTCCAAACCAGAACTGCAAGACCGGCCATGGAGAAATGGGAGCCTTGCTTCGCTGATGGGCGGGATGTAAATTGCCAACAGCCACTAGGGAGAAGTGTACGGTGTGTCCTGAAACATCTAAAAAACACAGCTTGGAGAGCATAGGGCACTTCCACTCATGGGCGTATAAATTGGGAAAACTAAAAATCAGCAAGACACAGGCACCCCAAAGTTTAGGGCTGCTCTGTTGACAAGAACCCCCACTTCATTACACCTTAAATATCCTAGGAAAGAGAAAAATGGATAAAGAAGTTGTGGTCCTCATGTACAATGGAATATCACACAGCCATGAAATCAACGTCATAAGGCTAGTAGCAGCACGATGAGTGGATTTAGGTACGACGATTCTAAGTGAAATAAGTCACACAGAAAAAGACACTTATCCTAAGATATCACTTAGAGAGGGAATGTAAAAACTGCTACACTTGATCTGAATTACAAAACAGAACAGAGTCACACGTTTAGAAAACACACTATGGCTGCTGAACGGGAAAGGTGAGGTGGGGTGATGCATAAAACAAGGGTTTCAAATTAGCTCCGATACCGTTCCATAAACCCAATATGTAAGAGACAAGACCTATTCCTTTTTCAGTGAACTGGACTCAACACCCCCTATTCACCGCACAGGAATATATCTGACTAGTAAGAATCCTCAAACCTATGTATTGATATCTCTCTGTAAGTGAGTCAAGGGGGTGTAAAGCGGCATAAACACAGCCGTGAAAAGCAGCTAAACCCCATTATAAAAATAAATTACTTTTCAAAACCCGTGAAACAAAGACAGTGAAAGAGAGAGAAATTCTTCCAAAATTCGTTCAGGGGCTGTGATGCAACCTGGATTGACCATATCTAGACCCACAGCTGATTGAGACATAAGGGTGGACATTCTTGGGGCTGAGAGGTTCGGTGAGGTTGGGTGAGCCAACGCAGACCCTTTCAAGTAATACTGCATGGTACCCATCCCATGGGTCCCAAATCTCCAGGTTCAAGGGCATCTTCCTACATCGAAAACAGGCATGAGAAACCCAGAAGATGGTACACCGTGTGATCGGGAAAGGTTTCTAAAACGCACCTCATTTCTCATCTCCTTTGCTCGGGTTCGCCATTCCAGCCGATTTACTAGCCATCTCCCTCCTTGGAGAATCAGCACCTTTAACCTCCTGTTCCGTACAGGTTGCAATTTGTCCTGAGGATGAACGGGAAGAGGGGGAACCAATGAGAGACTAGCTCTAGGTGTTGGGACAGGCACAGGTCACTCTACTTTCCCATCAGGAAGAAGAATTAAGCACAAGCTCAGCCTGCCGCCAGAACCAGAAGAGGGCCTGAAGCAATCCTGCGCTTTTGCGGCCAGCTCCCAAAAAAGCGAGTTGAAAAATGGAGCTCAGGGGCACTGCAATTCACAAACCTGCAGAGTTTTAAATGATACCTTTCGTCCACAGATATATTAAGGGAAGGCAACGAAAAGGCTTTGAAAGCAAGGCAGAATTGCAGGAAACAGATTTCAGGAGGTAGATTCGAATCGCCTTGAAAGCACATGAAAAGCGGCAAAACGTGGACAATGATGCCCTTGGCCAAAAAGGGCGTATGCGTTTTTTCCTGAATATATTCAGGAAAAAACGCATACGCCCTTTTTGGCCAACCAAGCAACCTGGAAAGGCAAATCAGCGCTCCAAAGAAGTCTCGCTTCCCAGCGGGCAAAAGGGCCATGCGGAAAAAAGTGTCCAAACCAGAACTGCACGACCGGCCATGGAGAAATGGGAGCCTTGCTTCGCTGATGGGCGGGATGTAAATTGCCAACAGCCACTCGGGAGAAGTGTACGGTGTGTCCTGAAACATCTAAAAAACACAGCTTGGAGAGCATAGGGCACTTCCACTCATGGGCGTATAAATTGGGAAAACTAAAAATCAGCAAGACACAGGCACCCCAAAGTTTAGGGCTGCTCTGTTGACAAGAACCCCCACTTCATTACACCTTAAATATCCTAGGAAAGAGAAAAATGGATAAAGAAGTTGGGGTCCTCATGTACAATGGAATATCACTCAGCCATGAAATCAACGTCATAAGGCTAGTAGCAGCACGATGAGTGGATTTAGGTACGACGATTCTAAGTGAAATAAGTCACACAGAAAAAGACACTTATCCTAAGATATCACTTCGAGAGGGAATGTAAAAACCGCTACACTTGAACTGAATTACAAAACAGAACAGAGTCACACGTTTAGAAAACACACTATGGCTGCTGAACGGGAAAGGTGAGGTGGGGTGATGCATAACACAAGGGTTTCAAATTAGCTCCGATACCGTTCCATAAACCCAATATGTAAGAGACAAGACCTATTCCTTTTTCAGTGAACTGGACTCAACACCCCCTATTCACCGCACAAGAATATATCTGACTAGTAAGAATCCTCAAACCTATGTATTGATATCTCTCTGTAAGTGAGTCAAGGGGGTGTAAAGCGGCATAAACACAGCCGTGAAAAGCAGCTAAACCCCATTATAAAAATAAATTACTTTTCAAAACCCGTGAAACAAAGACAGTGAAAGAGAGAAAAATTCTTACAAAATTCGTTCAGGGGCTGTGATGCAACCTGGATTGACCATATCTAGACCCACAGCTGATTGAGACATAAGGGTGGACACTCTTGGGGCTGAGAGGTTCGGTGAGGTTGGGTGAGCCAACGCAGACCCTTTCAAGTAATACTGCATGGTACCCATCCCATGGGTCCCAAATCTCCAGGTTCAAGGGCATCTTCCTACATCAAAATCAGGCATGAGAAACCCAGAAGATGGTACACCATGTGATCGGGAAAGGTTTCTAAAACGCACCTCATTTCTCATCTCCTTTGCTCGGGTTCGCCATTCCAGCCGATTTACTAGCCATCTCCCTCCTTGGAGAATCAGCACCTTTAACCTCCTGTTCCGTACGGGTTGCAATTTGTCCTGAGGATGAACGGGAAGAGGGGGAACCAATGAGAGACTAGCTCTAGGTGTTGGGACAGGCACAGGTCACTCTATTTTCCCATCAGGAAGAAGAATTAAGCACAAGCTCAGCCTGCCCCCCAGAACCAGAAGAGGGCCTGAAGCAATCCTGCGCTTTTGCGGCCAGCTCCCAAAAAAGCGAGTTGAAAAATGGAGCTCAGGGGCACTGCAATTCACAAACCTGCAGAGTTTTCAATGATACCTCTCGTCCACAAATATATTAAGGGAAGGCAACGAAGAGGCTTTGAAAGCAAGGCAGAATTGCAGGAAACAGATTTCAGGAGGTAGATTCGAATCGCCTTGAAAGCACATGAAAAGCGGCAAAACGTGGACAATGATGCCCTTGGCCAAAAAGGGCGTATGCGTTTTTTCCTGAATATATTCAGGAAAAAACGCATACGCCCTTTTTGGCCAACCAAGCAACCTGGAAAGGCAAATCAGCGCTCCAAAGAATTCTCGCTTCCCAGCGGGCAAAAGGGCCATGCGGAAAAAAGTGTCCAAACCAGAACTGCACGACCGGCCATGGAGAAATGGGAGCCTTGCTTCGCTGATGGGCGGGATGTAAATTGCCAACAGCCACTCGGGAGAAGTGTACGGTGTGTCCTGAAACATCTAAAAAACACAGCTTGGAGAGCATAGGGCACTTCCACTCATGGGCGTATAAATTGGGAAAACTAAATATCAGCAAGACACAGGCACCCCAAAGTTTAGGGCTGCTCTGTTGACAAGAACCCCCACTTCATTACACCTTAAATATCCTAGGAAAGAGAAAAATGGATAAAGAAGTTGTGGTCCTCATGTACAATGGAATATCACACAGCCATGAAATCAACGTCATAAGGCTAGTAGCAGCACGATGAGTGGATTTAGGTACGACGATTCTAAGTGAAATAAGTCACACAGAAAAAGACACTTATCCTAAGATATCACTTCGAGAGGGAATGTAAAAACTGCTACACTTGAACTGAATTACAAAACAGAACAGAGTCACACGTTTAGAAAACACACTATGGCTGCTGAACGGGAAAGGTGAGGTGGGGTGTTGCATAAAACAAGGGTTTCAAATTAGCTCCGATACCGTTCCATAAACCCAATATGTAAGAGACAAGACCTATTCCTTTTTCAGTGAACTGGACTCAACACCCCCTATTCACCACACAACAATATATCTGATTAGTAAGAATCCTCAAACCTATGTATTGATATCTCTCTGTAAGTGAGTCAATGGGGTGTAAAGCGGCATAAACACAGCCGTGAAAAGCAGCTAAACCCCATTATAAAAATAAATTACTTTTCAAAATCCGTGAAACAAAGACAGTGAAAGAGAGAGAAATTCTTCCAAAATTCGTTCAGGGGCTGTGATGCAACCTGGATTGACCATATCTAGACCCACAGCTGATTGAGACATAAGGGTGGACACTCTTGGGGCTGAGAGGTTCGGTGAGGTTGGGTGAGCCAACGCAGACCCTTTCAAGTAATACTGCATGGTACCCATCCCATGGGTCCCAAATCTCCAGGTTCAAGGGCATCTTCCTACATCGAAAACAGGCATGAGAAACCCAGAAGATGGTACATCGTGTGATCGGGAAAGGTTTCTAAAACGCACCTCATTTCTCATCTCCTTTGCTCGGGTTCGCCATTCCAGCCGATTTACTAGCCATCTCCCTCCTTGGAGAATCTGCACCTTTAACCTCCTGTTCCGTACAGGTTGCAATTTGTCCTGAGGATGAACGGGAAGAGGGGGAACCAATGAGAGACTAGCTCTAGGTGTTGGGACAGGCACAGGTCACTCTATTTTCCCATCAGGAAGAAGAATTAAGCACAAGCTCAGCCTGCCCCCCAGAACCAGAAGAGGGCCTGAAGCAATCCTGCGCTTTTGCGGCCAGCTCCCAAAAAAGCGAGTTGAAAAATGGAGCTCAGGGGCACTGCAATTCACAAACCTGCAGAGTTTTCAATGATACCTCTCGTCCACAAATATATTAAGGGAAGGCAACGAAGAGGCTTTGAAAGCAAGGCAGAATTGCAGGAAACAGATTTCAGGAGGTAGATTCGAATCGCCTTGAAAGCACATGAAAAGCGGCAAAACGTGGACAATGATGCCCTTGGCCAAAAAGGGCGTATGCGTTTTTTCCTGAATATATTCAGGAAAAAACGCATACGCCCTTTTTGGCCAACCAAGCAACCTGGAAAGGCCAATCAGCGCTCCAAAGAAGTCTCGCTTCCCAGCGGGCAAAAGGGCCATGCGGAAAAAAGTGTCCAAACCAGAACTGCAAGACCGGCCATGGAGAAATGGGAGCCTTGCTTCGCTGATGGGCGGGATGTAAATTGCCAACAGCCACTAGGGAGAAGTGTACGGTGTGTCCTGAAACATCTAAAAAACACAGCTTGGAGAGCATAGGGCACTTCCACTCATGGGCGTATAAATTGGGAAAACTAAAAATCAGCAAGACACAGGCACCCCAAAGTTTAGGGCTGCTCTGTTGACAAGAACCCCCACTTCATTACACCTTAAATATCCTAGGAAAGAGAAAAATGGATAAAGAAGTTGTGGTCCTCATGTACAATGGAATATCACACAGCCATGAAATCAACGTCATAAGGCTAGTAGCAGCACGATGAGTGGATTTAGGTACGACGATTCTAAGTGAAATATGTCACACAGAAAAAGACACATATCCTAAGATATCACTTAGAGAGGGAATGTAAAAACTGCTACACTTGAACTGAATTACAAAACAGAACAGAGTCACACGTTTAGAAAACACACTATGGCTGCTGAACGGGAAAGGTGAGGTGGGGTGATGCATAAAACAAGGGTTTCAAATTAGCTCCGATACCGTTCCATAAACCCAATATGTAAGAGACAAGACCTATTCCTTTTTCAGTGAACTGGACTCAACACCCCCTATTCACCGCACAAGAATATATCTGACTAGTAAGAATCCTCAAACCTATGTATTGATATCTCTCTGTAAGTGAGTCAAGGGGGTGTAAAGCGGCATAAACACAGCCGTGAAAAGCAGCTAAACCCCATTATAAAAATAAATTACTTTTCAAAACCCGTGAAACAAAGACAGTGAAAGAGAGAGAAATTCTTCCAAAATTCGTTCAGGGGCTGTGATGCAACCTGGATTGACCATATCTAGACCCACAGCTGATTGAGACATAAGGGTGGACACTCTTGGGGCTGAGAGGTTCGGTGAGGTTGGGTGAGCCAACGCAGACCCTTTCAAGTAATACTGCATGGTACCCATCCCATGGGTCCCAAATCTCCAGGTTCAAGGGCATCTTCCTACATCGAAAACAGGCATGAGAAACCCAGAAGATGGTACACCGTGTGATCGGGAAAGGTTTCTAAAACGCACCTCATTTCTCATCTCCTTTGCTCGGGTTCGCCATTCCAACCGATTTACTAGCCATCTCCCTCCTTGGAGAATCTGCACCTTTAACCTCCTGTTCCGTACAGGTTGCAATTTGTCCTGAGGATGAACGGGAAGAGGGGGAACCAATGAGAGACTAGCTCTAGGTGTTGGGACAGGCACAGGTCACTCTATTTTCCCATCAGGAAGAAGAATTAAGCACAAGCTCAGCCTGCCCCCCAGAACCAGAAGAGGGCCTGAAGCAATCCTGCGCTTTTGCGGCCAGCTCCCAAAAAAGCGAGTTGAAAAATGGAGCTCAGGGGCACTGCAATTCACAAACCTGCAGAGTTTTCAATGATACCTCTCGTCCACAAATATATTAAGGGAAGGCAACGAAGAGGCTTTGAAAGCAAGGCAGAATTGCAGGAAACAGATTTCAGGAGGTAGATTCGAATCGCCTTGAAAGCACATGAAAAGCGGCAAAACGTGGACAATGATGCCCTTGGCCAAAAAGGGCGTATGCGTTTTTTCCTGAATATATTCAGGAAAAAACGCATACGCCCTTTTTGGCCAACCAAGCAACCTGGAAAGGCCAATCAGCGCTCCAAAGAAGTCTCGCTTCCCAGCGGGCAAAAGGGCCATGCGGAAAAAAGTGTCCAAACCAGAACTGCAAGACCGGCCATGGAGAAATGGGAGCCTTGCTTCGCTGATGGGCGGGATGTAAATTGCCAACAGCCACTAGGGAGAAGTGTACGGTGTGTCCTGAAACATCTAAAAAACACAGCTTGGAGAGCATAGGGCACTTCCACTCATGGGCGTATAAATTGGGAAAACTAAAAATCAGCAAGACACAGGCACCCCAAAGTTTAGGGCTGCTCTGTTGACAAGAACCCCCACTTCATTACACCTTAAATATCCTAGGAAAGAGAAAAATGGATAAAGAAGTTGTGGTCCTCATGTACAATGGAATATCACACAGCCATGAAATCAACGTCATAAGGCTAGTAGCAGCACGATGAGTGGATTTAGGTACGACGATTCTAAGTGAAATAAGTCACACAGAAAAAGACACTTATCCTAAGATATCACTTAGAGAGGGAATGTAAAAACTGCTACACTTGATCTGAATTACAAAACAGAACAGAGTCACACGTTTAGAAAACACACTATGGCTGCTGAACGGGAAAGGTGAGGTGGGGTGATGCATAAAACAAGGGTTTCAAATTAGCTCCGATACCGTTCCATAAACCCAATATGTAAGAGACAAGACCTATTCCTTTTTCAGTGAACTGGACTCAACACCCCCTATTCACCGCACAGGAATATATCTGACTAGTAAGAATCCTCAAACCTATGTATTGATATCTCTCTGTAAGTGAGTCAAGGGGGTGTAAAGCGGCATAAACACAGCCGTGAAAAGCAGCTAAACCCCATTATAAAAATAAATTACTTTTCAAAACCCGTGAAACAAAGACAGTGAAAGAGAGAGAAATTCTTCCAAAATTCGTTCAGGGGCTGTGATGCAACCTGGATTGACCATATCTAGACCCACAGCTGATTGAGACATAAGGGTGGACATTCTTGGGGCTGAGAGGTTCGGTGAGGTTGGGTGAGCCAACGCAGACCCTTTCAAGTAATACTGCATGGTACCCATCCCATGGGTCCCAAATCTCCAGGTTCAAGGGCATCTTCCTACATCGAAAACAGGCATGAGAAACCCAGAAGATGGTACACCGTGTGATCGGGAAAGGTTTCTAAAACGCACCTCATTTCTCATCTCCTTTGCTCGGGTTCGCCATTCCAGCCGATTTACTAGCCATCTCCCTCCTTGGAGAATCAGCACCTTTAACCTCCTGTTCCGTACAGGTTGCAATTTGTCCTGAGGATGAACGGGAAGAGGGGGAACCAATGAGAGACTAGCTCTAGGTGTTGGGACAGGCACAGGTCACTCTACTTTCCCATCAGGAAGAAGAATTAAGCACAAGCTCAGCCTGCCGCCAGAACCAGAAGAGGGCCTGAAGCAATCCTGCGCTTTTGCGGCCAGCTCCCAAAAAAGCGAGTTGAAAAATGGAGCTCAGGGGCACTGCAATTCACAAACCTGCAGAGTTTTAAATGATACCTTTCGTCCACAGATATATTAAGGGAAGGCAACGAAAAGGCTTTGAAAGCAAGGCAGAATTGCAGGAAACAGATTTCAGGAGGTAGATTCGAATCGCCTTGAAAGCACATGAAAAGCGGCAAAACGTGGACAATGATGCCCTTGGCCAAAAAGGGCGTATGCGTTTTTTCCTGAATATATTCAGGAAAAAACGCATACGCCCTTTTTGGCCAACCAAGCAACCTGGAAAGGCAAATCAGCGCTCCAAAGAAGTCTCGCTTCCCAGCGGGCAAAAGGGCCATGCGGAAAAAAGTGTCCAAACCAGAACTGCACGACCGGCCATGGAGAAATGGGAGCCTTGCTTCGCTGATGGGCGGGATGTAAATTGCCAACAGCCACTCGGGAGAAGTGTACGGTGTGTCCTGAAACATCTAAAAAACACAGCTTGGAGAGCATAGGGCACTTCCACTCATGGGCGTATAAATTGGGAAAACTAAAAATCAGCAAGACACAGGCACCCCAAAGTTTAGGGCTGCTCTGTTGACAAGAACCCCCACTTCATTACACCTTAAATATCCTAGGAAAGAGAAAAATGGATAAAGAAGTTGGGGTCCTCATGTACAATGGAATATCACTCAGCCATGAAATCAACGTCATAAGGCTAGTAGCAGCACGATGAGTGGATTTAGGTACGACGATTCTAAGTGAAATAAGTCACAAAGAAAAAGACACTTATCCTAAGATATCACTTCTAGAGGGAATGTAAAAACCGCTACACTTGAACTGAATTACAAAACAGAACAGAGTCACACGTTTAGGAAACACACTATGGCTGCTGAACGGGAAAGGTGAAGTGGGGTGATGCATAAAACAAGGGTTTCAAATTAGCTCAGATACCATTCCATAAACCCAATATGTAAGAGACAAGACCTATTCCTTTTTCAGTGAACTGGACTCAACACCCCCTATTCACCGCTCAAGAATATATCTGACTAGTAAGAATCTTCCAACCTATGTATTGATATCTCTCTGTAAGTGAGTCAAGGGGGTGTAAAGCGGCATAAACACAGCCGTGAAAAGCAGCTAAACCCCATTATAAAAATAAATTACTTTTCAAAACCCGTGAAACAAAGACAGTGAAAGAGAGAGAAATTCTTCCAAAATTCGTTCAGGGGCTGTGATGCAACCTGGATTGACCATATCTAGACCCACAGCTGATTGAGACATAAGGGTGGACACTCTTGGGGCTGAGAGGTTCGGTGAGGTTGGGTGAGCCAACGCAGACCCTTTCAAGTAATACTGCATGGTACCCATCCCATGGGTCCCAAATCTCCAGGTTCAAGGGCATCTTCCTACATCGAAAACAGGCATGAGAAACCCAGAAGATGGTACACCGTGTGATCGGGAAAGGTTTCTAAAACGCACCTCATTTCTCATCTCCTTTGCTCGGGTTCGCCATTCCAGCCGATTTACTAGCCATCTCCCTCCTTGGAGAATCAGCACCTTTAACCTCCTGTTCTGTACAGGTTGCAATTTGTCCTGCGGATGAACGGGAAGAGGGGGAACCAATGAGAGACTAGCTCTAGGTGTTGGGACAGGCACAGGTCACTCTATTTTCCCATCAGGAAGAAGAATTAAGCACAAGCTCAGCCTGCCCCCCAGAACCAGAAGAGGGCCTGAAGCAATCCTGCGCTTTTGCGGCCAGCTCCCAAAAAAGCGAGTTGAAAAATGGAGCTCAGGGGCACTGCAATTCACAAACCTGCAGAGTTTTCAATGATACCTCTCGTCCACAAATATATTAAGGGAAGGCAACGAAGAGGCTTTGAAAGCAAGGCAGAATTGCAGGAAACAGATTTCAGGAGGTAGAATCGAATCGCCTTGAAAGCACATGAAAAGCGGCAAAACGTGGACAATGATGCCCTTGGCCAAAAAGGGCGTATGCGTTTTTTCCTGAATATATTCAGGAAAAAACGCATACGCCCTTTTTGGCCAACCAAGCAACCTGGAAAGGCAAATCAGCGCTCCAAAGAAGTCTGGCTTCCCAGTGGGAAAAAGGGCCATGCGGAAAAAAGTGTCCAAAGCAGAAATGCAGGACCGGCCATGGAGAAATGGGAGCCTTGCTACGCTGATGGGCGGGACGTAAATTGCCAACAGCCACTCTGGAGAAGTGTACGGTGTGTCCTGAAACATCTAAAAAACACAGCTTGGAGAGCATAGGGCACTTCCACTCATGGGCGTATATATTGGGAAAACTAAAGTCAGCAAGACACAGGCACCCCAAAATTTAGGGCTGCTCTGTTGACAAGAACCCCCACTTCATTACACCTTAAATATCCTAGGAAAGAGAAAAATGGATAAAGAAGTTGTGGTCCTCATGTACAATGGAATATCACTCAGCCATGAAATCAACGTCATAAGGCTAGTAGCAGCACGATGAGTGGATTTAGGTACGACGATTCTAAGTGAAATAAGTCACACAGAAAAAGACACTTATCCTAAGATATCACTTCGAGAGGGAATGTAAAAACCGCTACACTTGAACTGAATTACAAAACAGAACAGAGTCACACGTTTAGGAAACACACTATGGCTGCTGAACGGGAAAGGTGAGGTGGGGTGATGCATAAAACAAGGGTTTCAAATTCGCTCCGATACCGTTCCATAAACCCAATATGTAAGATACAAGACCTATTCCTTTTTCAGTGACCTGGACTCAACACCCCCTATTCACCGCACAAGAATATATCTGACTAGTAAGAATCTTCAAACCTATGTATTGATATCTCTCTGTAAGTGAGTCAAGGGGGTGTAAAGCGGCATAAACACAGCCGTGAAAAGCAGCTAAACCCCATTATAAAAATAAATGACTTTTCAAAACCCGTGAAACAAAGACAGTGAAAGAGAGAGAAATTCTTCCAAAATTCGTTCAGGGGCTGTGATGCAACCTGGATTGACCATATCTAGACCCACTGCTGATTGAGACATAAGGGTGGACACTCTTGGGGCTGAGAGGTTCGGTGAGGTTGGGTGAGCCAACGCAGACCCTTTCAAGTAATACTGCATGGTACCCATCCCATGGGTCCCAAATCTCCAGGTTCAAGGGCATCTTCCTACATCGAAAACAGGCATGAGAAACCCAGAAGATGGTACACCGTGTGATCGGGAAAGGTTTCTAAAACGCACCTCATTTCTCATCTCCTTTGCTTGGGTTCGCCATTCCAGCCGATTTACTAGCCATCTCCCTCCTTGGAGAATCAGCACCTTTAACCTCCTGTTCCGTACAGGTTGCAATTTGTCCTGAGGATGAACGGTAAGAGGGGGAACCAATGAGAGACTAGCTCTAGGTGTTGGGACAGGCACAGGTCACTCTATTTTCCCATCAGGAAGAAGAATTAAGCACAAGCTCAGCCTCCCCCCAGAAGCAGAAGAGGGCCTGAAGCAATCCTGCGCTTTTGCGGCCAGCTCCCAAAAAAGCGAGTTGAAAAATGGAGCTCAGGGGCACTGCAATTCACAAACCTGCAGAGTTTTAAATGATACCTCTCGTCCACAAATATATTAAGGGAAGGCAACGAAGAGGCTTTGAAAGCAAGGCAGAATTGCAGGAAACAGATTTCAGGAGGTAGATTCGAATCGCCTTGAAAGCCCATGAAAAGCGGCAAAACGTGGACAATGATGCCGTTGGCCAAAAAGGGCGTATGCGTTTTTTCCTGAATATATTCAGGAAAAAACGCATACGCCCTTTTTGGCCAACCAAGCAACCTGGAAAGGGAAATCAGCGCTCCAAAGAAGTCTCGCTTCCCAGCGGGCAAAAGGGCCATGCGGAAAAAAGTGTCCAAAGCAGAAATGCAGGACCGGCCATGGAGAATTGGGAGCCTTGCTACGCTGATGGGCGGGATGTAAATTGCCAACAGCCACTCAGGTGAAGTGTACGGTGTGTCCTGAAACATCTAAAAAACACAGCTTGGAGAGCATAGGGCACTTCCACTCATGGGCGTATAAATTGGGAAAACTAAAAATCAGCAAGACACAGGCACCCCAAAGTTTAGGGCTGCTCTGTTGACAAGAACCCCCACTTCATTACACCTTAAATATCCTAGGAAAGAGAAAAATGGATAAAGAAGTTGTGGTCCTCATGTACAATGGAATATCACTCAGCCATGAAATCAACGTCATAAGGCTAGTAGCAGCACGATGAGTGGATTTAGGTACGACGATTCTAAGTGAAATAAGTCACACAGAAAAAGACACTTATCCTAAGATATCACTTAGAGAGGGAATGTAAAAACCGCTACACTTGAACTGAATTACAAAACAGAACAGAGTCACACGTTTAGAAAACACACTATGGCTGCTGAACGGGAAAGGTGAGGTGGGGTGATGCATAAAACAAGGGTTTCAAATTAGCTCCGATACCGTTCCATAAACCCAATATGTAAGAGACAAGACCTATTCCTTTTTCAGTGAACTGGACTCAACACCCCCTATTCACCGCACAAGAATATATCTGACTAGTAAGAATCCTCAAACCTATGTATTGATATCTCTCTGTAAGTGAGTCAAGGGGGTGTAAAGCGGCATAAACACAGCCGTGAAAAGCAGCTAAACCCCATTATAAAAATAAATTACTTTTCAAAACCCGTGAAACAAAGACAGTGAAAGAGAGAGAAATTCTTCCAAAATTCGTTCAGGGGCTGTGATGCAACCTGGATTGACCATATCTAGACCCACAGCTGATTGAGACATAAGGGTGGACACTCTTGGGGCTGAGAGGTTCGGTGAGGTTGGGTGAGCCAACGCAGACCCTTTCAAGTAATACTGCATGGTACCCATCCCATGGGTCCCAAATCTCCAGGTTCAAGGGCATCTTCCTACATCGAAAACAGGCATGAGAAACCCAGAAGATGGTACACCGTGTGATCGGGAAAGGTTTCTAAAACGCACCTCATTTCTCATCTCCTTTGCTCGGGTTCGCCATTCCAGCCGATTTACTAGCCATCTCCCTCCTTGGAGAATCAGCACCTTTAACCTCCTGTTCCGTACAGGTTGCAATTAGTCCTGAGGATGAACGGGAAGAGGGGGAACCAATGAGAGACTAGCTCTAGGTGTTGGGACAGGCACAGGTCACTCTATTTTCCCATCAGGAAGAAGAATTAAGCACAAGCTCAGCCTGCCCCCCAGAACCAGTAGAGGGCCTGAAGCAATCCTGCGCTTTTGTGGCCAGCTCCCAAAAAAGCGAGTTGAAAAATGGAGCTCAGGGGCACTGCAATTCACAAACCTGCAGAGTTTTAAATGATACCTCTCGTCCACAAATATATTAAGGGAAGGCAACGAAGAGGCTTTGAAATCAAGGCAGAATTGCAGGAAACAGATTTCAGGAGGTAGATTCGAATCGCCTTGAAAGCACATGAAAAGCGGCAAAACGTGGACAATGATGCCCTTGGCCAAAAAGGGCGTATGCGTTTTTTCCAATATATTCAGGAAAAAACACATACGCCCTTTTTGGCCAACCAAGCAACCTGGAAAGGCAAATCAGCGCTCCAAAGAAGTCTCGCTTCCCAGCGGGCAAAAGGGCCATGCGGAAAAAAGTGTCCAAAGCAGAAATGCAGGACCGGCCATGGAGAATTGGGAGCCTTGCTACGCTGATGGGCGGGATGTAAATTGCCAACAGCCACTCAGGAGAAGTGTACGGTGTGTCCTGAAACATCTAAAAAACACAGCTTGGAGAGCATAGGGCACTTCCACTCATGGGCGTATAAATTGGGAAAACTAAAAATCAGCAAGACACAGGCACCCCAAAGTTTAGGGCTGCTCTGTTGACAAGAACCCCCACTTCATTACACCTTAAATATCCTAGGAAAGAGAAAAATGGATAAAGAAGTTGTGGTCCTCATGTACAATGGAATATCACTCAGCCATGAAATCAACGTCAAAAGGCTAGTAGCAGCACGATGAGTGGATTTAGGTACGACGATTCTAAGTGAAATAAGTCACACAGAAAAAGACACTTATCCTAAGATATCACTTAGAGAGGGAATGTAAAAACCGCTACACTTGAACTGAATTACAAAACAGAACAGAGTCACACGTTTAGGAAACACACTATGGCTGCTGAACGGGAAAGGTGAGGTGGGGTGATGCATAAAACAAGGGTTTCAAATTCGCTCCGATACCGTTCCATAAACCCAATATGTAAGAGACAAGACCTATTCCTTTTTCAGTGAACTGGACTCAACACCCCCTATTCACCGCACAAGAATATATCTGACTAGTAAGAATCTTCAAACCTATGTATTGATATCTCTCTGTAAGTGAGTCAAGGGGGTGTAAAGCGGCATAAACACAGCCGTGAAAAGCAGCTAAACCCCATTATAAAAATAAATGACTTTTCAAAACCCGTGAAACAAAGACAGTGAAAGAGAGAGAAATTCTTCCAAAATTCGTTCAGGGGCTGTGATGCAACCTGGATTGACCATATCTAGACCCACTGCTGATTGAGACATAAGGGTGGACACTCTTGGGGCTGAGAGGTTCGGTGAGGTTGGGTGAGCCAACGCAGACCCTTTCAAGTAATACTGCATGGTACCCATCCCATGGGTCCCAAATCTCCAGGTTCAAGGGCATCTTCCTACATCGAAAACAGGCATGAGAAACCCAGAAGATGGTACACCGTGTGATCGGGAAAGGTTTCTAAAACGCACCTCATTTCTCATCTCCTTTGCTCGGGTTCGCCATTCCAGCCGATTTACTAGCCATCTCCCTCCTTGGAGAATCAGCACCTTTAACCTCCTGTTCCGTACAGGTTGCAATTTGTCCTGAGGATGAACGGGAAGAGGGGGAACCAATGAGAGACTAGCTCTAGGTGTTGGGACAGGCACAGGTCACTCTATTTTCCCATCAGGAAGAAGAATTAAGCACAAGCTCAGCCTCCCCCCAGAACCAGAATAGGGCCTGAAGCAATCCTGCGCTTTTGCGGCCAGCTCCCAAAAAAGCGAGTTGAAAAATGGAGCTCAGGGGCACTGCAATTCAAAAACCTGCAGAGTTTTAAATGATACCTCTCGTCCACAAATATATTAAGGGAAGGCAACGAAGAGGCTTTGAAAGCAAGGCAGAATTGCAGGAAACAGATTTCAGGAGGTAGATTCGAATCGCCTTGAAAGCACATGAAAAGCGGCAAAACCTGGACAATGATGCCCTTGGCCAAAAAGGGCGTATGCGTTTTTTCCTGAATATATTCAGGAAAAAACGCATACGCCCTTTTTGGCCAACCAAGCAACCTGGAAAGGCAAATCAGCGCTCCAAAGAAGTCTCGCTTCCCAGCGGGCAAAAGGGCCATGCGGAAAAAAGTGTCCAAAGCAGAAATGCAGGACCGGCCATGGAGAATTGGGAGCCTTGCTACGCTGATGGGCGGGATGTAAATTGCCAACAGCCACTCAGGAGAAGTGTACGGTGTGTCCTGAAACATCTAAAAAACACAGCTTGGAGAGCATAGGGCACTTCCACTCATGGGCGTATAAATTGGGAAAACTAAAAATCAGCAAGACACAGGCACCCCAAAGTTTAGGGCTGCTCTGTTGACAAGAACCCCCACTTCATTACACCTTAAATATCCTAGGAAAGAGAAAAATGGATAAAGAAGTTGTGGTCCTCATGTACAATGGAATATCACTCAGCCATGAAATCAACGTCATAAGGCTAGTAGCAGCACGATGAGTGGATTTAGGTACGACGATTCTAAGTGAAATAAGTCACACAGAAAAAGACACTTATCCTAAGATATCACTTAGAGAGGGAATGTAAAAACCGCTACACTTGAACTGAATTACAAAACAGAACAGAGTCACACGTTTAGGAAACACACTATGGCTGCTGAACGGGAAAGGTGAGGTGGGGTGATGCATAAAACAAGGGTTTCAAATTTGCTCCGATACCGTTCCATAAACCCAATATGTAAGAGACAAGACCTATTCCTTTTTCAGTGACCTGGACTCAACACCCCCTATTCACCGCACAAGAATATATCTGACTAGTAAGAATCTTCAAACCTATGTATTGATATCTCTCTGTAAGTGAGTCAAGGGGGTGTAAAGCGGCATAAACACAGCCGTGAAAAGCAGCTAAACCCCATTATAAAAATAAATGACTTTTCAAAACCCGTGAAACAAAGACAGTGAAAGAGAGAGAAATTCTTCCAAAATTCGTTCAGGGGCTGTGATGCAACCTGGATTGACCATATCTAGACCCACTGCTGATTGAGACATAAGGGTGGACACTCTTGGGGCTGAGAGGTTCGGTGAGGTTGGGTGAGCCAACGCAGACCCTTTCAAGTAATACTGCATGGTACCCATCCCATGGGTCCCAAATCTCCAGGTTCAAGGGCATCTTCCTACATCGAAAACAGGCATGAGAAACCCAGAAGATGGTACACCGTGTGATCGGGAAAGGTTTCTAAAACGCACCTCATTTCTCATCTCCTTTGCTCGGGTTCGCCATTCCAGCCGATTTACTAGCCATCTCCCTCCTTGGAGAATCAGCACCTTTAACCTCCTGTTCCGTACAGGTTGCAATTTGTCCTGAGGATGAACGGGAAGAGGGGGAACCAATGAGAGACTAGCTCTAGGTGTTGGGACAGGCACAGGGCACTCTATTTTCCCATCAGGAAGAAGAATTAAGCACAAGCTCAGCCTCCCCCCAGAAGCAGAAGAGGGCCTGAAGCAATCCTGCGCTTTTGCGGCCAGCTCCCAAAAAAGCGAGTTGAAAAATGGAGCTCAGGGGCACTGCAATTCAAAAACCTGCAGAGTTTTAAATGATACCTCTCGTCCACAAATATATTAAGGGAAGGCAACGAAGAGGCTTTGAAAGCAAGGCAGAATTGCAGGAAACAGATTTCAGGAGGTAGATTCGAATCGCCTTGAAAGCACATGAAAAGCGGCCAAACGTGGACAATGATGCCCTTGGCCAAAAAGGGCGTATGCGTTTTTTCCTGAATATATTCAGGAAAAAACGCATACGCCCTTTTTGGCCAACCAAGCAACCTGGAAAGGCCAATCAGCGCTCCAAAGAAGTCTCGCTTCCCAGCGGGCAAAAGGGCCATGCGGAAAAAAGTGTCCAAACCAGAACTGCACGACCGGCCATGGAGAATTGGGAGCCTTGCTTCGCTGATGGGCGGGATGTAAATTGCCAACAGCCACTCGGGAGAAGTGTACGGTGTGTCCTGAAACATCTAAAAAACACAGCTTGGAGAGCATAGGGCACTTCCACTCATGGGCGTATAAATTGGGAAAACTAAAAATCAGCAAGACACAGGCACCCCAAAGTTTAGGGCTGCTCTGTTGACAAGAACCCCCACTTCATTACACCTTAAATATCCTAGGAAAGAGAAAAATGGATAAAGAAGTTGGGGTCCTCATGTACAATGGAATATCACTCAGCCATGAAATCAACGTCATAAGGCTAGTAGCAGCACGATGAGTGGATTTAGGTACGACGATTCTAAGTGAAATAAGTCACACAGAAAAAGACACTTATCCTAAGATATCACTTAGAGAGGGAATGTAAAAACCGCTACACTTGAACTGAATTACAAAACCGAACAGAGTCACACGTTTAGAAAACACACTATGGCTGCTGAACGGGAAAGGTGAGGTGGGGTGATGCATAAAACAAGGGTTTCAAATTAGCTCCGATACCGTTCCATAAACCCAATATGTAAGAGACAAGACCTATTCCTTTTTCAGTGAACTGGACTCAACACCCCCTATTCACCGCACAAGAATATATCTGACTAGTAAGAATCCTCAAACCTATATATTGATATCTCTCTGTAAGTGAGTCAAGGGGGTGTAAAGCGGCATAAACTCAGCCATGAAAAGCAGCTAAACCCCATTATAAAAATAAATTACTTTTCAAAACCCGTGAAACAAAGACAGTGAAAGAGAGAGAAATTCTTCCAAAATTCGTTCAGGGGCTGTGATGCAACCTGGATTGACCATATCTAGACCCACAGCTGATTGAGACATAAGGGTGGACACTCTTGGGGCTGAGAGGTTCGGTGAGGTTGGGTGAGCCAACGCAGACCCTTTCAAGTAATACTGCATGGTACCCATCCCATGGGTCCCAAATCTCCAGGTTCAAGGGCATCTTCCTACATCGAAATCAGGCATGAGAAACCCAGAAGATGGTACACCATGTGATCGGGAAAGGTTTCTAAAACGCACCTCATTTCTCATCTCCTTTGCTCGGGTTCGCCATTCCAGCCGATTTACTAGCCATCTCCCTCCTTGGAGAATCAGCACCTTTAACCTCCTGTTCCGTACGGGTTGCAATTTGTCCTGAGGATGAACGGGAAGAGGGGGAACCAATGAGAGACTAGCTCTAGGTGTTGGGACAGGCACAGGTCACTCTATTTTCCCATCAGGAAGAAGAATTAAGCACAAGCTCAGCCTGCCCCCCAGAACCAGAAGAGTTCCTGAAGCAATCCTGCGCTTTTGCGGCCAGCTCCCAAAAAAGCGAGTGGTAAAATGGAGCTCAGGGGCACTGCAATTGACAAAGCTGCAGAGTTTTAAATGATACCTCTCGTCCACAAATATATTAAGGGAAGGCAACGAAGAGGCTTTGAAAGCAAGGCAGAATTGCAGGAAACAGATTTCAGGAGGTAGATTCGAATCGCCTTGAAAGCACATGAAAAGCGGCAAAACGTGGACAATGACGCCCTTGGCCAAAAAGGGCGTATGCGTTTTTTCCTGAATATATTCAGGAAAAAACGCATACGCCCTTTTTGGCCAACCAAGCAACCTGGAAAGGCCAATCAGCGCTCCAAGGAAGTCTCGCTTCCCAGCGGGCAAAAGGGCCATGCGGAAAAAAGTGTCCAAACCAGAACTGCACGACCGGCCATGGAGAATTGGGAGCCTTGCTACGCTGATGGGCGGGATGTAAATTGCCAACAGCCACTCTGGAGAAGTGTACGGTGTGTCCTGAAGCATCTAAAAAACACAGCTTGGAGAGCATAGGGCACTTCCACTCATGGGCGTATATATTGGGAAAACTAAAAATTAGCAAGACACAGGCACCCCAAAATTTAGGGCTGCTCTGTTGACAAGAACCCCCACTTCATTACACCTTAAATATCCTAGGAAAGAGAAAAATGGATAAAGAAGTTGTGGTCCTCATGTACAATGGAATATCACTCAGCCATGAAATCAACGTCATAAGGCTAGTAGCAGCACGATGAGTGGATTTAGGTACGACGATTCTAAGTGAAATAAGTCACACAGAAAAAGACACTTATCCTAAGATATCACTTAGAGAGGGAATGTAAAAACCGCTACACTTGAACTGAATTACAAAACAGAACAGAGTCACACGTTTAGAAAACACACTATGGCTGCTGAACGGGAAAGGTGAGGTGGGGTGATGCATAAAACAAGGGTTTCAAATTAGCTCCGATACCGTTCCATAAACCCAATATGTAAGAGACAAGACCTATTCCTTTTTCAGTGAACTGGACTCAACACCCCCTATTCACCGCACAAGAATATATCTGACTAGTAAGAATCCTCAAACCTATATATTGATATCTCTCTGTAAGTGAGTCAAGGGGGTGTAAAGCGGCATAAACTCAGCCATGAAAAGCAGCTAAACCCCATTATAAAAATAAATTACTTTTCAAAACCCGTGAAACAAAGACAGTGAAAGAGAGAGAAATTCTTACAAAATTCCTTCAAGGGCTGTGATGCAACCTGGATTGACCATATCTAGACCCACAGCTGATTGAGACATAAGGGTGGACACTCTTGGGGCTGAGAGGTTCGGTGAGGTTGGGTGAGCCAACGCAGACCCTTTCAAGTAATACTGCATGGTACCCATCCCATGGGTCCCAAATCTCCAGGTTCAAGGGCATCTTCCTACATCGAAATCAGGCATGAGAAACCCAGAAGATGGTACACCATGTGATCGGGAAAGGTTTCTAAAACGCACCTCATTTCTCATCTCCTTTGCTCGGGTTCGCCATTCCAGCCGATTTACTAGCCATCTCCCTCCTTGGAGAATCAGCACCTTTAACCTCCTGTTCCGTACGGGTTGCAATTTGTCCTGAGGATGAACGGGAAGAGGGGGAACCAATGAGAGACTAGCTCTAGGTGTTGGGACAGGCACAGGTCACTCTATTTTCCCATCAGGAAGAAGAATTAAGCACAAGCTCAGCCTGCCCCCCAGAACCAGAAGAGTTCCTGAAGCAATCCTGCGCTTTTGCGGCCAGCTCCCAAAAAAGCGAGTGGTAAAATGGAGCTCAGGGGCACTGCAATTGACAAAGCTGCAGAGTTTTAAATGATACCTCTCGTCCACAAATATATTAAGGGAAGGCAACGAAGAGGCTTTGAAAGCAAGGCAGAATTGCAGGAAACAGATTTCAGGAGGTAGATTCGAATCGCCTTGAAAGCACATGAAAAGCGGCAAAACGTGGACAATGATGCCCTTGGCCAAAAAGGGCGTATGCGTTTTTTCCTGAATATATTCAGGAAAAAACGCATACGCCCTTTTTGGCCAACCAAGCAACCTGGAAAGGCCAATCAGCGCTCCAAGGAAGTCTCGCTTCCCAGCGGGCAAAAGGGCCATGCGGAAAAAAGTGTCCAAACCAGAACTGCACGACCGGCCATGGAGAAATGGGAGCCTTGCTTCGCTGATGGGCGGGATGTAAATTGCCAACAGCCACTCGGGAGAAGTGTACGGTGTGTCCTGAAACATCTAAAAAACTCAGCTTGGAGAGCATAGGGCACTTCCACTCATGGGCGTATAAATTGGGAAAACTAAAAATCAGCAAGACAAAGGCACCCCAAAGTTTAGGGCTGCTCTGTTGACAAGAACCCCCACTTCATTACACCTTAAATATCCTAGGAAAGAGAAAAATGGATAAAGAAGTTGTGGTCCTCATGTACAATGGAATATCACACAGCCATGAAATCAACGTCATAAGGCTAGTAGCAGCACGATGAGTGGATTTAGGTACGACGATTCTAAGTGAAATAAGTCACACAGAAAAAGACACTTATCCTAAGATATCACTTAGAGAGGGAATGTAAAAACCGCTACACTTGAACTGAATTACAAAACAGAACAGAGTCACAAGTTTAGAAAACACACTATGGCTGCTGAACGGGAAAGGTGAGGTGGGGTGATGCATAAAACAAGGGTTTCAAATTAGCTCCGATACCGTTCCATATACCCAATATGTAAGAGACAAGACCTATTCCTTTTTCAGTGAACTGGACTCAACACCCCCTATTCACCGCACAAGAATATATCTGTCTAGTAAGAATCCTCAAACCTATGTATTGATATCTCTCTGTAAGTGAGTCAAGGGGGTGTAAAGCGGCATAAACACAGCCATGAAAAGCAGCTAAACCCCATTATAAAAATAAATTACTTTTCAAAACCCGTGAAACAAAGACAGTGAAAGAGAGAGAAATTCTTACAAAATTCCTTCAGGGGCTGTGATGCAACCTGGATTGACCATATCTAGACCCACAGCTGATTGAGACATAAGGGTGGACACTCTTGGGGCTGAGAGGTTCGGTGAGGTTGGGTGAGCCAACGCAGACCCTTTCAAGTAATACTGCATGGTACCCATCCCATGGGTCCCAAATCTCCAGGTTCAAGGGCATCTTCCTACATCGAAATCAGGCATGAGAAACCCAGAAGATGGTACACCATGTGATCGGGAAAGGTTTCTAAAACGCACCTCATTTCTCATCTCCTTTGCTCGGGTTCGCCATTCCAGCCGATTTACTAGCCATCTCCCTCCTTGGAGAATCAGCACCTTTAACCTCCTGTTCCGTACGGGTTGCAATTTGTCCTGAGGATGAACGGGAAGAGGGGGAACCAATGAGAGACTAGCTCTAGGTGTTGGGACATGCACAGGTCACTCTATTTTCCCATCAGGAAGAAGAATTAAGCACAAGCTCAGCCTGCCCCCCAGAACCAGAAGAGTTCCTGAAGCAATCCTGCGCTTTTGCGGCCAGCTCCCAAAAAAGCGAGTGGTAAAATGGAGCTCAGGGGCACTGCAATTGACAAAGCTGCAGAGTTTTAAATGATACCTCTCGTCCACAAATATATTAAGGGAAGGCAACGAAGAGGCTTTGAAAGCAAGGGAGAATTGCAGGAAACAGATTTCAGGAGGTAGATTCGAATCGCCTTGAAAGCACATGAAAAGCGGCAAAACGTGGACAATGATACCCTTGGCCAAAAAGGGCGTATGCGTTTTTTCCTGAATATATTCAGGAAAAAACGCATACGCCCTTTTTGGCCAACCAAGCAACCTGGAAAGGCCAATCAGCGCTCCAAAGAAGTCTCGCTTCCCAGCGGGCAAAAGGGCCATGCGGAAAAAAGTGTCCAAACCAGAACTGCACGACCGGCCATGGAGAATTGGGAGCCTTGCTACGCTGATGGGCGGGATGTAAATTGCCAACAGCCACTCTGGAGAAGTGTACGGTGTGTCCTGAAACATCTAAAAAACACAGCTTGGAGAGCATAGGGCACTTCCACTCATGGGCGTATATATTGGGAAAACTAAAAATTAGCAAGACACAGGCACCCCAAAATTTAGGGCTGCTCTGTTGACAAGAACCCCCACTTCATTACACCTTAAATATCCTAGGAAAGAGAAAAATGGATAAAGAAGTTGTGGTCCTCATGTACAATGGAATATCACTCAGCCATGAAATCAACGTCATAAGGCTAGTAGCAGCACGATGAGTGGATTTAGGTACGACGATTCTAAGTGAAATAAGTCACACAGAAAAAGACACTTATCCTAAGATATCACTTAGAGAGGGAATGTAAAAACCGCTACACTTGAACTGAATTACAAAACAGAACAGAGTCACACGTTTAGGAAACACACTATGGCTGCTGAACGGGAAAGGTGAGGTGGGGTGATGCATAAAACAAGGGTTTCAAATTAGCTCCGATACCGTTCCATAAACCCAATATGTAAGAGACAAGACCTATTCCTTTTTCAGTGAACTGGACTCAACACCCCCTATTCACCGCACAAGAATATATCTGACTAGTAAGAATCCTCAAACCTATGTATTGATATCTCTCTGTAAGTGAGTCAAGGGGGTGTAAAGCGGCATAAACACAGCCGTGAAAAGCAGCTAAACCCCATTATAAAAATAAATTACTTTTCAAAACCCGTGAAACAAAGACAGTGAAAGAGAGAGAAATTCTTCCAAAATTCGTTCAGGGGCTGTGATGCAACCTGGATTGACCATATCTAGACCCACAGCTGATTGAGACATAAGGGTGGACACTCTTGGGGCTGAGAGGTTCGGTGAGGTTGGGTGAGCCAACGCAGACCCTTTCAAGTAATACTGCATGGTACCCATCCCATGGGTCCCAAATCTCCAGGTTCAAGGGCATCTTCCTACATCGAAAACAGGCATGAGAAACCCAGAAGATGGTACACCGTGTGATCGGGAAAGGTTTCTAAAACGCACCTCATTTCTCATCTCCTTTGCTCGGCTTCGCCATTCCAGCCGATTTACTAGCCATCTCCCTCCTTGGAGAATCAGCACCTTTAACCTCCTGTTCCGTACAGGTTGCAATTAGTCCTGAGGATGAACGGGAAGAGGGGGAACCAATGAGAGACTAGCTCTAGGTGTTGGGACAGGCACAGGTCACTCTATTTTCCCATCAGGAAGAAGAATTAAGCACAAGCTCAGCCTGCCCCCCAGAACCAGAAGAGGGACTGAAGCAATCCTGCGCTTTTGCGGCCAGCTCCCAAAAAAAGCGAGTTGAAAAATGGAGCTCAGGGGCACTGCAATTCACAAACCTGCAGAGTTTTAAATGATACCACTCGTCCACAAATATATTAAGGGAAGGCAACGAAGAGGCTTTGAAAGCAAGGCAGAATTGCAGGAAACAGATTTCAGGAGGTAGATTCGAATCGCCTTGAAAGCACATGAAAAGCGGCCAAACGTGGACAATGATGCCATTGGCCAAAAAGGGCGTATGCTTTTTTACTTGAATATATTCAGGAAAAAACGCATACGCCCTTTTTGGCCAACCAAGCAACCTGGAAAGGCCAATCAGCGCTCCAAAGAAGTCTCGCTTCCCAGCGGGCAAAAGGGCCATGCGGAAAAAAGTGTCCAAACCAGAACTGCACGACCGGCCATGGAGAAATGGGAGCCTTGCTTCGCTGATGGGCGGGATGTAAATTGCCAACAGCCACTCGGGAGAAGTGTACGGTGTGTCCTGAAACATCTAAAAAACACAGCTTGGAGAGCATAGGGCACTTCCACTCATGGGCGTATAAATTGGGAAAACTAAAAATCAGCAAGACACAGGCACCCCAAAGTTTAGGGCTGCTCTGTTGACAAGAACCCCCACTTCATTACACCTTAAATATCCTAGGAAAGAGAAAAATGGATAAAGAATTTGGGGTCCTCATGTACAATGGAATATCACTCAGCCATGAAATCAACGTCATAAGGCTAGTAGCAGCACGATGAGTGGATTTAGGTACGACGATTCTAAGTGAAATAAGTCACACAGAAAAAGACACTTATCCTAAGATATCACTTCGAGAGGGAATGTAAAAACCGCTACACTTGAACTGAATTACAAAACAGAACAGAGTCACACGTTTAGAAAACACACTATGGCTGCTGAACGGGAAAGGTGAGGTGGGGTGATGCATAAAACAAGGGTTTCAAATTAGCTCCGATACCGTTCCATAAACCCAATATGTAAGAGACAAGACCTATTCCTTTTTCAGTGAACTGGACTCAACACCCCCTATTCACCACACAAGAATATATCTGACTAGTAAGAATCCTCAAACCTATGTATTGATATCTCTCTGTAAGTGAGTCAAGGGGGTGTAAAGCGGCATAAACACAGCCGTGAAAAGCAGCTAAACCCCATTATAAAAATAAATTACTTTTCAAAACCCGTGAAACAAAGACAGTGAAAGAGAGAGAAATTCTTACAAAATTCGTTCAGGGGCTGTGATGCAACCTGGATTGACCATATCTAGACCCACAGCTGATTGAGACATAAGGGTGGACACTCTTGGGGCTGAGAGGTTCGGTGAGGTTGGGTGAGCCAACGCAGACCCTTTCAAGTAATACTGCATGGTACCCATTCCATGGGTCCCATATCTCCAGGTTCAAGGGCATCTTCCTACATCGAAAACAGGCATGAGAAACCCAGAAGATGGTACACCGTGTGATCGGGAAAGGTTTCTAAAACGCACCTCATTTCTCATCTCCTTTGCTCGGGTTCGCCATTCCAGCCGATTTACTAGCCATCTCCCTCCTTGGAGAATCAGCACCTTTAACCTCCTGTTCCGTACAGGTTGCAATTAGTCCTGAGGATGAACGGGAAGAGGGGGAACCAATGAGAGACTAGCTCTAGGTGTTGGGACAGGCACAGGTCACTCTATTTTCCCATCAGGAAGAAGAATTAAGCACAAGCTCAGCCTGCCCCCCAGAACCAGAAGAGGGCCTGAAGCAATCCTGCGCTTTTGCGGCCAGCTCCCAAAATAGCGAGTTGAAAAATGGAGCTCAGGGGCACTGCAATTCACAAACCTGCAGAGTTTTAAATGATACCTCTCGTTCACAAATATATTAAGGGAAGGCAACGAAGAGGCTTTGAAAGCAAGGCAGAATTGCAGGAAACAGATTTCAGGAGGTAGATTCGAATCGCCTTGAAAGCACATGAAAAGCGGCCAAACGTGGACAATGATGCCATTGGCCAAAAAGGGCGTATGCTTTTTTACTTGAATATATTCAGGAAAAAACGCATACGTCCTTTTTGGCCAACCAAGCAACCTGGAAAGGCCAATCAGCGCTCCAAAGAAGTCTCGCTTCCCAGCGGGCAAAAGGGCCATGCGGAAAAAAGTGTCCAAACCAGAACTGCACGACCGGCCATGGAGAAATGGGAGCCTTGCTTCGCTGATGGGCGGGATGTAAATTGCCAACAGCCACTCGGGAGAAGTGTACGGTGTGTCCTGAAACATCTAAAAAACACAGCTTGGAGAGCATAGGGCACTTCCACTCATGGGCGTATAAATTGGGAAAACTAAAAATCAGCAAGACACAGGCACCCCAAAGTTTAGGGCTGCTCTGTTGACAAGAACCCCCACTTCATTACACCTTAAATATCCTAGGAAAGAGAAAAATGGATAAAGAAGTTGCGGTCCTCATGTACAATGGAATATCACTCAGCCATGAAATCAACGTCATAAGGCTAGTAGCAGCACGATGAGTGGATTTAGGTACGACGATTCTAAGTGAAATAAGTCACACAGAAAAAGACACTTATCCTAAGATATCACTTCGAGAGGGAATGTAAAAACCGCTACACTTGAACTGAATTACAAAACAGAACAGAGTCACACGTTTAGAAAACACACTATGGCTGCTGAACGGGAAAGGTGAGGTGGGGTGATGCATAAAACAAGGGTTTCAAATTAGCTCCGATACCGTTCCATAAACCCAATATGTAAGAGACAAGACCTATTCCTTTTTCAGTGAACTGGACTCAACACCCCCTATTCACCGCACAAGAATATATCTGACTAGTAAGAATCCTCAAACCTATGTATTGATATCTCTCTGTAAGTGAGTCAAGGGGGTGTAAAGCGGCATAAACACAGCCGTGAAAAGCAGCTAAACCCCATTATAAAAATAAATTACTTTTCAAAACCCGTGAAACAAAGACAGGGAAAGAGAGAGAAATTCTTACAAAATTCGTTCAGGGGCTGTGATGCAACCTGGATTGACCATATCTAGACCCACAGCTGATTGAGACATAAGGGTGGACACTCTTGGGGCTGAGAGGTTCGGTGAGGTTGGGTGAGCCAACGCAGACCCTTTCAAGTAATACTGCATGGTACCCATCCCATGGGTCCCAAATCTCCAGGTTCAAGGGCATCTTCCTACATCGAAAACAGGCATGAGAAACCCAGAAGATGGTACACCGTGTGATCGGGAAATGTTTCTAAAACGCACCTCATTTCTCATCTCCTTTGCTCGGGTTCGCCATTCCAGCCGATTTACTAGCCATCTCCCTCCTTGGAGAATCAGCACCTTTAACCTCCTGTTCCGTACAGGTTGCAATTAGTCCTGAGGATGAACGGGAAGAGGGGGAACCAATGAGAGACTAGCTCTAGGTGTTGGGACAGGCACAGGTCACTCTATTTTCCCATCAGGAAGAAGAATTAAGCACAAGCTCAGCCTGCCCCCCAGAACCAGAAGAGGGCCTGAAGCAATCCTGCGCTTTTGCGGCCAGCTCCCAAAAAAGCGAGTTGAAAAATGGAGCTCAGGGGCACTGCAATTCACAAACCTGCAGAGTTTTAAATGATACCTCTCGTTCACAAATATATTAAGGGAAGGCAACGAAGAGGCTTTGAAAGCAAGGCAGAATTGCAGGAAACAGATTTCAGGAGGTAGATTCGAATCGCCTTGAAAGCACATGAAAAGCGGCCAAACGTGGACAATGATGCCCTTGGCCAAAAAGGGCGTATGCGTTTTTTCTTGAATATATTCAGGAAAAAACGCATACGCCCTTTTTGGCCAACCAAGCAACATGGAAAGGCCAATCAGCGCTCCAAAGAAGTCTCGCTTCCCAGCGGGCCAAAGGGCCATGCGGAAAAAAGTGTCCAAACCAGAACTGCACGACCGGCCATGGAGAAATGGGAGCCTTGCTTCGCTGATGGGCGGGATGTAAATTGCCAACAGCCACTCGGGAGAAGTGTACGGTGTGTCCTGAAACATCTAAAAAACACAGCTTGGAGAGCATAGGGCACTTCCACTCATGGGCGTATAAATTGGGAAAACTAAAAATCAGCAAGACACAGGCACCCCAAAGTTTAGGGCTGCTCTGTTGACAAGAACCCCCACTTCATTACACCTTAAATATCCTAGGAAAGAGAAAAATGGATAAAGAAGTTGTGGTCCTCATGTACAATGGAATATCACTCAGCCATGAAATCAACGTCATAAGGCTAGTAGCAGCACGATGAGTGGATTTAGGTACGACGATTCTAAGTGAAATAAGTCACACAGAAAAAGACACTTATCCTAAGATATCACTTAGAGAGGGAATGTAAAAACCGCTACACTTGAACTGAATTACAAAACAGAACAGAGTCACACGTTTAGGAAACACACTATGGCTGCTGAACGGGAAAGGTGAGGTGGGGTGATGCATAAAACAAGGGTTTCAAATTCGCTCCGATACCGTTCCATAAACCCAATATGTAAGAGACAAGACCTATTCCTTTTTCAGTGACCTGCACTCAACACCCCCTATTCACCGCACAAGAATATATCTGACTAGTAAGAATCTTCAAACCTATGTATTGATATCTCTCTGTAAGTGAGTCAAGGGGGTGTAAAGCGGCATAAACACAGCCGTGAAAAGCAGCTAAACCCCATTATAAAAATAAATGACTTTTCAAAACCCATGAAACAAAGACAGTGAAAGAGAGAGAAATTCTTCCAAAATTCGTTCAGGGGCTGTGATGCAACCTGGATTGACCATATCTAGACCCACAGCTGATTGAGACATAAGGGTGGACACTCTTGGGGCTGAGAGGTTCGGTGAGGTTGGGTGAGCCAACGCAGACCCTTTCAAGTAATACTGCATGGTACCCATCCCATGGGTCCCAAATCTCCAGGTTCAAGGGCATCTTCCTACATCGAAAACAGGCATGAGAAACCCAGAAGATGGTACACCGTGTGATCGGGAAAGGTTTCTAAAACACACCTCATTTCTCATCTCCTTTGCTCGGGTTCCCCATTCCAGCCGATTTACTAGCCATCTCCCTCCTTGGAGAATCAGCACCTTTAACCTCCTGTTCCGTACAGGTTGCAATTTGTCCTGAGGATGAACGGGAAGAGGGGGAACCAATGAGAGACTAGCTCTAGGTGTTGGGACAGGCACAGGTCACTCTATTTTCCCATCAGGAAGAAGAATTAAGCACAAGCTCAGCCTGCCCCCCAGAACCAGAAGAGGGCCTGAAGCAATCCTGCGCTTTTGCGGCCAGCTCCCAAAAAAGCGAGTTGAAAAATGGAGCTCAGGGGCACTGCAATTCACAAACCTGCAGAGTTTTAAATGATACCTCTCGTCCACAAATATATTAAGGGAAGGCAACGAAGAGGCTTTGAAAGCAAGGCAGAATTGCAGGAAACAGATTTCAGGAGGTAGATTCGAATCTCCTTGAAAGCACATGAAAAGCGGCAAAACGTGGACAATGATGCCCTTGGCCAAAAAGGGCGTATGCGTTTTTTCCTGAATATATTCAGGAAAAAACGCATACGCCCTTTTTGGCCAACCAAGCAACCTGGAAAGGCAAATCAGCGCTCCAAAGAAGTCTCGCTTCCCAGCGGGCAAAAGGGCCATGCAGAAAAAAGTGTCCAAACCAGAACTGCACGACCGGCCATGGAGAAATGGGAGCCTTGCTTCGCTGATGGGCGGGATGTAAATTGCCAACAGCCACTCGGGAGAAGTGTACGGTGTGTCCTGAAACATCTAAAAAGCACAGCTTGGAGAGCATAGGGCACTTCCACTCATGGGCGTATAAATTGGGAAAACTAAAAATCAGCAAGACACAGGCACCCCAAAGTTTAGGGCTGCTCTGTTGACAAGAACCCCCACTTCATTACACCTTAAATATCCTAGGAAAGAGAAAAATGGATAAAGAAGTTGTGGTCCTCATGTACAATGGAATATCACTCAGCCATGAAATCAACGTCATAAGGCTAGTAGCAGCACGATGAGTGGATTTAGGTACGAAGATTCTAAGTGAAATAAGTCACACAGAAAAAGACACTTATCGTAAGATATCACTTAGAGAGGGAATGTAAAAACCGCTACACTTGAAGTGAATTACAAAACAGAACAGAGTCACACGTTTAGAAAACACACTATGGCTGCTGAACGGGAAAGGTGAGGTGGGGTGATGCATAAAACAAGGGTTTCAAATTAGCTCCGATACCGTTCCATAAACCCAATATGTAAGAGACAAGACCTATTCCTTTTTCAGTGAACTGGACTCAACACCCCCTATTCACCGCACAAGAATATATCTGACTAGTAAGAATCCTCAAACCTATGTACTGATATCTCTCTGTAAGTGAGTCAAGGGGGTGTAAAGCGGCATAAACACAGCCGTGAAAAGCAGCTAAACCCCATTATAAAAATAAATTACTTTTCAAAACCCGTGAAACAAAGACAGTGAAAGAGAGAGAAATTCTTCCAAAATTCGTTCAGGGGCTGTGATGCAACCTGGATTGACCATATCTAGACCCACAGCTGATTGAGACATAAGGGTGGACACTCTTGGGGCTGAGAGGTTCGGTGAGGTTGGGTGAGCCAACGCAGACCCTTTCAAGTAATACTGCATGGTACCCATCCCATGGGTCCCAAATCTCCAGGTTCAAGGGCATCTTCCTACATCGAAAACAGGCATGAGAAACCCAGAAGATGGTACACCGTGTGATCGGGAAAGGTTTCTAAAACGCACCTCATTTCTCATCTCCTTTGCTCGGGTTCGCCATTCCAGCTGATTTACTAGCCATCTCCCTCCTTGGAGAATCAGCACCTTTAACCTCCTGTTCCGTACAGGTTGCAATTTGTCCTGAGGATGAACGGGAAGAGGGGGAACCAATGAGAGACTAGCTCTAGGTGTTGGGACAGGCACAGGTCACTCTATTTTCCCATCAGGAAGAAGAATTAAGCACAAGCTCAGCCTGCCCACCAGAACCAGAAGAGGGCCTGAAGCAATCCTGCGCTTTTGTGGCCAGGTCCCAAAAAAGCGAGTTAAAAAATGGAGCTCAGGGGCACTGCAATTCACAAACCTGCAGAGTTTTAAATGATACCTCTCGTCCACAAATATATTAAGGGAAGGCAACGAAGAGGCTTTGAAAGCAAGGCAGAATTGCAGGAAACAGATTTCAGGAGGTAGATTCGAATCGCCTTGAAAGCAAATGAAAAGCGGCAAAACGTGGACAATGATGCCCTTGGCCAAAAAGGGCGTATGCGTTTTTTCCTGAATATATTCAGGAAAAAACGCATACGCCCTTTTTGGCCAACCAAGCAACCTGGAAAGGCAAATCAGCGCTCCAAAGTAGTCTGGCTTCCCAGCGGGAAAAAGGGCCATGCGGAAAAAAGTGTCCAAAGCAGAAATGCAGGACCGGCCATGGAGAAATTGGAGCCTTGCTACGCTGATGGGCGGGATGTAAATTGCCAACAGCCACTCTGGAGAAGTGTACGGTGTGTCCTGAAACATCTAAAAAACACAGCTTGGAGAGCATAGGGCACTTCCACTCATGGGCGTATAAATTGGGAAAACTAAAAATCAGCAAGACACAGGCACCCCAAAGTTTAGGGCTGCTCTGTTGACAAGAATCCCCACTTCATTACACCTTAAATATCCTAGGAAAGAGAAAAATGCATAAAGAAGTTGGGGTCCTCATGTACAATGGAATATCACTCAGCCATGAAATCAACGTCATAAGGCTAGTAGCAGCACGATGAGTGGATTTAGGTACGACGATTCTAAGTGAAATAAGTCACACAGAAAAAGACACTTATCCTAAGATATCACTTAGAGAGGGAATGTAAAAACCGCTACACTTGAACTGAATTACAAAACAGAACAGAGTCACACGTTTAGGAAACACACTATGGCTGCTGAACGGGAAAGGTGAGGTGGGGTGATGCATAAAACAAGGGTTTCAAATTAGCTCAGATACCGTTCCATAAAACCAATATGTAAGAGACAAGACCTATTCCTTTTTCAGTGAACTGGACTCAACACCCCCTATTCACCGCACAAGAATATATCTGACTAGTAAGTATCCTCAAACCTATGTATTGATATCTCTCTGTAAGTGAGTCAAGGGGGTGTAAAGCGGCATAAACACAGCCGTGAAAAGCAGCTAAACCCCATTATAAAAATAAATTACTTTTCAAAACCCGTGAAACAAAGACAGTGAAAGAGAGAGAAATTCTTCCAAAATTCGTTCAGGGGCTGTGATGCAACCTGGATTGACCATATCTAGACCCACAGCTGATTGAGACATAAGGGTGGACACTCTTGGGGCTGAGAGGTTCGGTGAGGTTGGGTGAGCCAACGCAGACCCTTTCAAGTAATACTGCATGGTACCCATCCCATGGGTCCCAAATCTCCAGGTTCAAGGGCATCTTCCTACATCGAAAACAGGCATGAGAAACCCAGAAGATGGTACACCGTGTGATCGGGAAAGGTTTCTAAAACGCACCTCATTTCTCATCTCCTTTGCTCGGGTTCGCCATTCCAGCCGATTTACTAGCCATCTCCCTCCTTGGAGAATCAGCACCTTTAACCTCCTGTTCCGTACAGGTTGCAATTTGTCCTGAGGATGAACGGGAAGAGGGGGAACCAATGAGAGACTAGCTCTAGGTGTTGGGACAGGCACAGGTCACTCTATTTTCCCATCAGGAAGAAGAATTAAGCACAAGCTCAGCCTGCCCCCCAGAACCAGAAGAGGGCCTGAAGCAATCCTGCGCTTTTGCGGCCAGCTCCCAAAAAAGCGAGTTGAAAAATGGAGCTCAGGGGCACTGCAATTCACAAACCTGCAGAGTTTTAAATGATACCTCTCGTCCACAAATATATTAAGGGAAGGCAACGAAGAGGCTTTGAAAGCAAGGCAGAATTGCAGGAAACAGATTTCAGGAGGTAGATTCGAATCGCCTTGAAAGCACATGAAAAGCGGCAAAACGTGGACAATGATGCCCTTGGCCAAAAAGGGCGTATGCGTTTTTTCCTGAATATATTCAGGAAAAAACGCATACGCCCTTTTTGGCCAACCAAGCAACCTGGAAAGGCAAATCAGCGCTCCAAATAAGTCTCGCTTCCCAGCGGGCAAAAGGGCCATGCGGAAAAAAGTGTCCAAAGCAGAACTGCAGGACCGGCCATGGAGAATTGGGAGCCTTGCTACGCTGATGGGCGGGATGTAAATTGCCAACGGCCACTCGGGAGAAGTGTACGGTGTGTCCTGAAACATCTAAAAAACACAGCTTGGAGAGCATAGGGCACTTCCACTCATGGGCGTATAAATTGGGAAAACTAAAAATCAGCAAGACACAGGCACCCCAAAGTTTAGGGCTGCTCTGTTGACAAGAACCCCCACTTCATTACACCTTAAATATCCTAGGAAAGAGAAAAATGCATAAAGAAGTTGGGGTCCTCATGTACAATGGAATATCACTCAGCCATGAAATCAACGTCATAAGGCTAGTAGCAGCACGATGAGTGGATTTAGATACGACGATTCTAAGTGAAACAAGTGACACAGAAAAAGACAGTTATCCTAAGATATCACTTAGAGAGGGAATGTAAAAACCGCTACACTTGAACTGAATTACAAAACAGAACAGAGTCACACGTTTAGAAAACACACTATGGCTGCTGAACGGGAAAGGTGAGGTGGGGTGATGCATAAAACAAGGGTTTCAAATTAGCTCCGATACCGTTCCATAAACCCAATATGTAAGAGACAAGACCTATTCCTTTTTCAGTGAACTGGACTCAACACCCCCTATTCACCACACAAGAATATATCTGACTAGTAAGAATCCTCAAACCTATGTATTGATATCTCTCTGTAAGTGAGTCAAGGGGGTGTAAAGCGGCATAAACACAGCCGTGAAAAGCAGCTAAACCCCATTATAAAAATAAATTACTTTTCAAAACCCGTGAAACAAAGACAGTGAAAGAGAGAGAAATTCTTACAAAATTCGTTCAGGGGCTGTGATGCAACCTGGATTGACCATATCTAGACCCACAGCTGATTGAGACATAAGGGTGGACACTCTTGGGGCTGAGAGGTTCGGTGAGGTTGGGTGAGCCAACGCAGACCCTTTCAAGTAATACTGCATGGTACCCATTCCATGGGTCCCATATCTCCAGGTTCAAGGGCATCTTCCTACATCGAAAACAGGCATGAGAAACCCAGAAGATGGTACACCGTGTGATCGGGAAAGGTTTCTAAAACGCACCTCATTTCTCATCTCCTTTGCTCGGGTTCGCCATTCCAGCCGATTTACTAGCCATCTCCCTCCTTGGAGAATCAGCACCTTTAACCTCCTGTTCCGTACAGGTTGCAATTAGTCCTGAGGATGAACGGGAAGAGGGGGAACCAATGAGAGACTAGCTCTAGGTGTTGGGACAGGCACAGGTCACTCTATTTTCCCATCAGGAAGAAGAATTAAGCACAAGCTCAGCCTGCCCCCCAGAACCAGAAGAGGGCCTGAAGCAATCCTGCGCTTTTGCGGCCAGCTCCCAAAATAGCGAGTTGAAAAATGGAGCTCAGGGGCACTGCAATTCACAAACCTGCAGAGTTTTAAATGATACCTCTCGTTCACAAATATATTAAGGGAAGGCAACGAAGAGGCTTTGAAAGCAAGGCAGAATTGCAGGAAACAGATTTCAGGAGGTAGATTCGAATCGCCTTGAAAGCACATGAAAAGCGGCCAAACGTGGACAATGATGCCATTGGCCAAAAAGGGCGTATGCTTTTTTACTTGAATATATTCAGGAAAAAACGCATACGCCCTTTTTGGCCAACCAAGCAACCTGGAAAGGCCAATCAGCGCTCCAAAGAAGTCTCGCTTCCCAGCGGGCAAAAGGGCCATGCGGAAAAAAGTGTCCAAACCAGAACTGCACGACCGGCCATGGAGAAATGGGAGCCTTGCTTCGCTGATGGGCGGGATGTAAATTGCCAACAGCCACTCGGGAGAAGTGTACGGTGTGTCCTGAAACATCTAAAAAACACAGCTTGGAGAGCATAGGGCACTTCCACTCATGGGCGTATAAATTGGGAAAACTAAAAATCAGCAAGACACAGGCACCCCAAAGTTTAGGGCTGCTCTGTTGACAAGAACCCCCACTTCATTACACCTTAAATATCCTAGGAAAGAGAAAAATGGATAAAGAAGTTGCGGTCCTCATGTACAATGGAATATCACTCAGCCATGAAATCAACGTCATAAGGCTAGTAGCAGCACGATGAGTGGATTTAGGTACGACGATTCTAAGTGAAATAAGTCACACAGAAAAAGACACTTATCCTAAGATATCACTTCGAGAGGGAATGTAAAAACCGCTACACTTGAACTGAATTACAAAACAGAACAGAGTCACACGTTTAGAAAACACACTATGGCTGCTGAACGGGAAAGGTGAGGTGGGGTGATGCATAAAACAAGGGTTTCAAATTAGCTCCGATACCGTTCCATAAACCCAATATGTAAGAGACAAGACCTATTCCTTTTTCAGTGAACTGGACTCAACACCCCCTATTCACCGCACAAGAATATATCTGACTAGTAAGAATCCTCAAACCTATGTATTGATATCTCTCTGTAAGTGAGTCAAGGGGGTGTAAAGCGGCATAAACACAGCCGTGAAAAGCAGCTAAACCCCATTATAAAAATAAATTACTTTTCAAAACCCGTGAAACAAAGACAGGGAAAGAGAGAGAAATTCTTACAAAATTCGTTCAGGGGCTGTGATGCAACCTGGATTGACCATATCTAGACCCACAGCTGATTGAGACATAAGGGTGGACACTCTTGGGGCTGAGAGGTTCGGTGAGGTTGGGTGAGCCAACGCAGACCCTTTCAAGTAATACTGCATGGTACCCATCCCATGGGTCCCAAATCTCCAGGTTCAAGGGCATCTTCCTACATCGAAAACAGGCATGAGAAACCCAGAAGATGGTACACCGTGTGATCGGGAAATGTTTCTAAAACGCACCTCATTTCTCATCTCCTTTGCTCGGGTTCGCCATTCCAGCCGATTTACTAGCCATCTCCCTCCTTGGAGAATCAGCACCTTTAACCTCCTGTTCCGTACAGGTTGCAATTAGTCCTGAGGATGAACGGGAAGAGGGGGAACCAATGAGAGACTAGCTCTAGGTGTTGGGACAGGCACAGGTCACTCTATTTTCCCATCAGGAAGAAGAATTAAGCACAAGCTCAGCCTGCCCCCCAGAACCAGAAGAGGGCCTGAAGCAATCCTGCGCTTTTGCGGCCAGCTCCCAAAAAAGCGAGTTGAAAAATGGAGCTCAGGGGCACTGCAATTCACAAACCTGCAGAGTTTTAAATGATACCTCTCGTTCACAAATATATTAAGGGAAGGCAACGAAGAGGCTTTGAAAGCAAGGCAGAATTGCAGGAAACAGATTTCAGGAGGTAGATTCGAATCGCCTTGAAAGCACATGAAAAGCGGCCAAACGTGGACAATGATGCCCTTGGCCAAAAAGGGCGTATGCGTTTTTTCTTGAATATATTCAGGAAAAAACGCATACGCCCTTTTTGGCCAACCAAGCAACATGGAAAGGCCAATCAGCGCTCCAAAGAAGTCTCGCTTCCCAGCGGGCCAAAGGGCCATGCGGAAAAAAGTGTCCAAACCAGAACTGCACGACCGGCCATGGAGAAATGGGAGCCTTGCTTCGCTGATGGGCGGGATGTAAATTGCCAACAGCCACTCGGGAGAAGTGTACGGTGTGTCCTGAAACATCTAAAAAACACAGCTTGGAGAGCATAGGGCACTTCCACTCATGGGCGTATAAATTGGGAAAACTAAAAATCAGCAAGACACAGGCACCCCAAAGTTTAGGGCTGCTCTGTTGACAAGAACCCCCACTTCATTACACCTTAAATATCCTAGGAAAGAGAAAAATGGATAAAGAAGTTGTGGTCCTCATGTACAATGGAATATCACTCAGCCATGAAATCAACGTCATAAGGCTAGTAGCAGCACGATGAGTGGATTTAGGTACGACGATTCTAAGTGAAATAAGTCACACAGAAAAAGACACTTATCCTAAGATATCACTTAGAGAGGGAATGTAAAAACCGCTACACTTGAACTGAATTACAAAACAGAACAGAGTCACACGTTTAGGAAACACACTATGGCTGCTGAACGGGAAAGGTGAGGTGGGGTGATGCATAAAACAAGGGTTTCAAATTCGCTCCGATACCGTTCCATAAACCCAATATGTAAGAGACAAGACCTATTCCTTTTTCAGTGACCTGCACTCAACACCCCCTATTCACCGCACAAGAATATATCTGACTAGTAAGAATCTTCAAACCTATGTATTGATATCTCTCTGTAAGTGAGTCAAGGGGGTGTAAAGCGGCATAAACACAGCCGTGAAAAGCAGCTAAACCCCATTATAAAAATAAATGACTTTTCAAAACCCATGAAACAAAGACAGTGAAAGAGAGAGAAATTCTTCCAAAATTCGTTCAGGGGCTGTGATGCAACCTGGATTGACCATATCTAGACCCACAGCTGATTGAGACATAAGGGTGGACACTCTTGGGGCTGAGAGGTTCGGTGAGGTTGGGTGAGCCAACGCAGACCCTTTCAAGTAATACTGCATGGTACCCATCCCATGGGTCCCAAATCTCCAGGTTCAAGGGCATCTTCCTACATCGAAAACAGGCATGAGAAACCCAGAAGATGGTACACCGTGTGATCGGGAAAGGTTTCTAAAACACACCTCATTTCTCATCTCCTTTGCTCGGGTTCCCCATTCCAGCCGATTTACTAGCCATCTCCCTCCTTGGAGAATCAGCACCTTTAACCTCCTGTTCCGTACAGGTTGCAATTTGTCCTGAGGATGAACGGGAAGAGGGGGAACCAATGAGAGACTAGCTCTAGGTGTTGGGACAGGCACAGGTCACTCTATTTTCCCATCAGGAAGAAGAATTAAGCACAAGCTCAGCCTGCCCCCCAGAACCAGAAGAGGGCCTGAAGCAATCCTGCGCTTTTGCGGCCAGCTCCCAAAAAAGCGAGTTGAAAAATGGAGCTCAGGGGCACTGCAATTCACAAACCTGCAGAGTTTTAAATGATACCTCTCGTCCACAAATATATTAAGGGAAGGCAACGAAGAGGCTTTGAAAGCAAGGCAGAATTGCAGGAAACAGATTTCAGGAGGTAGATTCGAATCGCCTTGAAAGCACATGAAAAGCGGCAAAACGTGGACAATGATGCCCTTGGCCAAAAAGGGCGTATGCGTTTTTTCCTGAATATATTCAGGAAAAAACGCATACGCCCTTTTTGGCCAACCAAGCAACCTGGAAAGGCAAATCAGCGCTCCAAAGAAGTCTCGCTTCCCAGCGGGCAAAAGGGCCATGCAGAAAAAAGTGTCCAAACCAGAACTGCACGACCGGCCATGGAGAAATGGGAGCCTTGCTTCGCTGATGGGCGGGATGTAAATTGCCAACAGCCACTCGGGAGAAGTGTACGGTGTGTCCTGAAACATCTAAAAAGCACAGCTTGGAGAGCATAGGGCACTTCCACTCATGGGCGTATAAATTGGGAAAACTAAAAATCAGCAAGACACAGGCACCCCAAAGTTTAGGGCTGCTCTGTTGACAAGAACCCCCACTTCATTACACCTTAAATATCCTAGGAAAGAGAAAAATGGATAAAGAAGTTGTGGTCCTCATGTACAATGGAATATCACTCAGCCATGAAATCAACGTCATAAGGCTAGTAGCAGCACGATGAGTGGATTTAGGTACGAAGATTCTAAGTGAAATAAGTCACACAGAAAAAGACACTTATCGTAAGATATCACTTAGAGAGGGAATGTAAAAACCGCTACACTTGAAGTGAATTACAAAACAGAACAGAGTCACACGTTTAGAAAACACACTATGGCTGCTGAACGGGAAAGGTGAGGTGGGGTGATGCATAAAACAAGGGTTTCAAATTAGCTCCGATACCGTTCCATAAACCCAATATGTAAGAGACAAGACCTATTCCTTTTTCAGTGAACTGGACTCAACACCCCCTATTCACCGCACAAGAATATATCTGACTAGTAAGAATCCTCAAACCTATGTACTGATATCTCTCTGTAAGTGAGTCAAGGGGGTGTAAAGCGGCATAAACACAGCCGTGAAAAGCAGCTAAACCCCATTATAAAAATAAATTACTTTTCAAAACCCGTGAAACAAAGACAGTGAAAGAGAGAGAAATTCTTCCAAAATTCGTTCAGGGGCTGTGATGCAACCTGGATTGACCATATCTAGACCCACAGCTGATTGAGACATAAGGGTGGACACTCTTGGGGCTGAGAGGTTCGGTGAGGTTGGGTGAGCCAACGCAGACCCTTTCAAGTAATACTGCATGGTACCCATCCCATGGGTCCCAAATCTCCAGGTTCAAGGGCATCTTCCTACATCGAAAACAGGCATGAGAAACCCAGAAGATGGTACACCGTGTGATCGGGAAAGGTTTCTAAAACGCACCTCATTTCTCATCTCCTTTGCTCGGGTTCGCCATTCCAGCTGATTTACTAGCCATCTCCCTCCTTGGAGAATCAGCACCTTTAACCTCCTGTTCCGTACAGGTTGCAATTTGTCCTGAGGATGAACGGGAAGAGGGGGAACCAATGAGAGACTAGCTCTAGGTGTTGGGACAGGCACAGGTCACTCTATTTTCCCATCAGGAAGAAGAATTAAGCACAAGCTCAGCCTGCCCACCAGAACCAGAAGAGGGCCTGAAGCAATCCTGCGCTTTTGTGGCCAGGTCCCAAAAAAGCGAGTTAAAAAATGGAGCTCAGGGGCACTGCAATTCACAAACCTGCAGAGTTTTAAATGATACCTCTCGTCCACAAATATATTAAGGGAAGGCAACGAAGAGGCTTTGAAAGCAAGGCAGAATTGCAGGAAACAGATTTCAGGAGGTAGATTCGAATCGCCTTGAAAGCAAATGAAAAGCGGCAAAACGTGGACAATGATGCCCTTGGCCAAAAAGGGCGTATGCGTTTTTTCCTGAATATATTCAGGAAAAAACGCATACGCCCTTTTTGGCCAACCAAGCAACCTGGAAAGGCAAATCAGCGCTCCAAAGTAGTCTGGCTTCCCAGCGGGAAAAAGGGCCATGCGGAAAAAAGTGTCCAAAGCAGAAATGCAGGACCGGCCATGGAGAAATTGGAGCCTTGCTACGCTGATGGGCGGGATGTAAATTGCCAACAGCCACTCTGGAGAAGTGTACGGTGTGTCCTGAAACATCTAAAAAACACAGCTTGGAGAGCATAGGGCACTTCCACTCATGGGCGTATAAATTGGGAAAACTAAAAATCAGCAAGACACAGGCACCCCAAAGTTTAGGGCTGCTCTGTTGACAAGAATCCCCACTTCATTACACCTTAAATATCCTAGGAAAGAGAAAAATGCATAAAGAAGTTGGGGTCCTCATGTACAATGGAATATCACTCAGCCATGAAATCAACGTCATAAGGCTAGTAGCAGCACGATGAGTGGATTTAGGTACGACGATTCTAAGTGAAATAAGTCACACAGAAAAAGACACTTATCCTAAGATATCACTTAGAGAGGGAATGTAAAAACCGCTACACTTGAACTGAATTACAAAACAGAACAGAGTCACACGTTTAGGAAACACACTATGGCTGCTGAACGGGAAAGGTGAGGTGGGGTGATGCATAAAACAAGGGTTTCAAATTAGCTCAGATACCGTTCCATAAAACCAATATGTAAGAGACAAGACCTATTCCTTTTTCAGTGAACTGGACTCAACACCCCCTATTCACCGCACAAGAATATATCTGACTAGTAAGTATCCTCAAACCTATGTATTGATATCTCTCTGTAAGTGAGTCAAGGGGGTGTAAAGCGGCATAAACACAGCCGTGAAAAGCAGCTAAACCCCATTATAAAAATAAATTACTTTTCAAAACCCGTGAAACAAAGACAGTGAAAGAGAGAGAAATTCTTCCAAAATTCGTTCAGGGGCTGTGATGCAACCTGGATTGACCATATCTAGACCCACAGCTGATTGAGACATAAGGGTGGACACTCTTGGGGCTGAGAGGTTCGGTGAGGTTGGGTGAGCCAACGCAGACCCTTTCAAGTAATACTGCATGGTACCCATCCCATGGGTCCCAAATCTCCAGGTTCAAGGGCATCTTCCTACATCGAAAACAGGCATGAGAAACCCAGAAGATGGTACACCGTGTGATCGGGAAAGGTTTCTAAAACGCACCTCATTTCTCATCTCCTTTGCTCGGGTTCGCCATTCCAGCCGATTTACTAGCCATCTCCCTCCTTGGAGAATCAGCACCTTTAACCTCCTGTTCCGTACAGGTTGCAATTTGTCCTGAGGATGAACGGGAAGAGGGGGAACCAATGAGAGACTAGCTCTAGGTGTTGGGACAGGCACAGGTCACTCTATTTTCCCATCAGGAAGAAGAATTAAGCACAAGCTCAGCCTGCCCCCCAGAACCAGAAGAGGGCCTGAAGCAATCCTGCGCTTTTGCGGCCAGCTCCCAAAAAAGCGAGTTGAAAAATGGAGCTCAGGGGCACTGCAATTCACAAACCTGCAGAGTTTTAAATGATACCTCTCGTCCACAAATATATTAAGGGAAGGCAACGAAGAGGCTTTGAAAGCAAGGCAGAATTGCAGGAAACAGATTTCAGGAGGTAGATTCGAATCGCCTTGAAAGCACATGAAAAGCGGCCAAACGTGGACAATGATGCCATTGGCCAAAAAGGGCGTATGCTTTTTTACTTGAATATATTCAGGAAAAAACGCATACGCCCTTTTTGGCCAACCAAGCAACCTGGAAAGGCCAATCAGCGCTCCAAAGAAGTCTCGCTTCCCAGCGGGCAAAAGGGCCATGCGGAAAAAAGTGTCCAAACCAGAACTGCACGACCGGCCATGGAGAAATGGGAGCCTTGCTTCGCTGATGGGCGGGATGTAAATTGCCAACAGCCACTCGGGAGAAGTGTACGGTGTGTCCTGAAACATCTAAAAAACACAGCTTGGAGAGCATAGGGCACTTCCACTCATGGGCGTATAAATTGGGAAAACTAAAAATCAGCAAGACACAGGCACCCCAAAGTTTAGGGCTGCTCTGTTGACAAGAACCCCCACTTCATTACACCTTAAATATCCTAGGAAAGAGAAAAATGGATAAAGAATTTGGGGTCCTCATGTACAATGGAATATCACTCAGCCATGAAATCAACGTCATAAGGCTAGTAGCAGCACGATGAGTGGATTTAGGTACGACGATTCTAAGTGAAATAAGTCACACAGAAAAAGACACTTATCCTAAGATATCACTTCGAGAGGGAATGTAAAAACCGCTACACTTGAACTGAATTACAAAACAGAACAGAGTCACACGTTTAGAAAACACACTATGGCTGCTGAACGGGAAAGGTGAGGTGGGGTGATGCATAAAACAAGGGTTTCAAATTAGCTCCGATACCGTTCCATAAACCCAATATGTAAGAGACAAGACCTATTCCTTTTTCAGTGAACTGGACTCAACACCCCCTATTCACCACACAAGAATATATCTGACTAGTAAGAATCCTCAAACCTATGTATTGATATCTCTCTGTAAGTGAGTCAAGGGGGTGTAAAGCGGCATAAACACAGCCGTGAAAAGCAGCTAAACCCCATTATAAAAATAAATTACTTTTCAAAACCCGTGAAACAAAGACAGTGAAAGAGAGAGAAATTCTTACAAAATTCGTTCAGGGGCTGTGATGCAACCTGGATTGACCATATCTAGACCCACAGCTGATTGAGACATAAGGGTGGACACTCTTGGGGCTGAGAGGTTCGGTGAGGTTGGGTGAGCCAACGCAGACCCTTTCAAGTAATACTGCATGGTACCCATTCCATGGGTCCCATATCTCCAGGTTCAAGGGCATCTTCCTACATCGAAAACAGGCATGAGAAACCCAGAAGATGGTACACCGTGTGATCGGGAAAGGTTTCTAAAACGCACCTCATTTCTCATCTCCTTTGCTCGGGTTCGCCATTCCAGCCGATTTACTAGCCATCTCCCTCCTTGGAGAATCAGCACCTTTAACCTCCTGTTCCGTACAGGTTGCAATTAGTCCTGAGGATGAACGGGAAGAGGGGGAACCAATGAGAGACTAGCTCTAGGTGTTGGGACAGGCACAGGTCACTCTATTTTCCCATCAGGAAGAAGAATTAAGCACAAGCTCAGCCTGCCCCCCAGAACCAGAAGAGGGCCTGAAGCAATCCTGCGCTTTTGCGGCCAGCTCCCAAAATAGCGAGTTGAAAAATGGAGCTCAGGGGCACTGCAATTCACAAACCTGCAGAGTTTTAAATGATACCTCTCGTTCACAAATATATTAAGGGAAGGCAACGAAGAGGCTTTGAAAGCAAGGCAGAATTGCAGGAAACAGATTTCAGGAGGTAGATTCGAATCGCCTTGAAAGCACATGAAAAGCGGCCAAACGTGGACAATGATGCCATTGGCCAAAAAGGGCGTATGCTTTTTTACTTGAATATATTCAGGAAAAAACGCATACGCCCTTTTTGGCCAACCAAGCAACCTGGAAAGGCCAATCAGCGCTCCAAAGAAGTCTCGCTTCCCAGCGGGCAAAAGGGCCATGCGGAAAAAAGTGTCCAAACCAGAACTGCACGACCGGCCATGGAGAAATGGGAGCCTTGCTTCGCTGATGGGCGGGATGTAAATTGCCAACAGCCACTCGGGAGAAGTGTACGGTGTGTCCTGAAACATCTAAAAAACACAGCTTGGAGAGCATAGGGCACTTCCACTCATGGGCGTATAAATTGGGAAAACTAAAAATCAGCAAGACACAGGCACCCCAAAGTTTAGGGCTGCTCTGTTGACAAGAACCCCCACTTCATTACACCTTAAATATCCTAGGAAAGAGAAAAATGGATAAAGAAGTTGTGGTCCTCATGTACAATGGAATATCACTCAGCCATGAAATCAACGTCATAAGGCTAGTAGCAGCACGATGAGTGGATTTAGGTACGACGATTCTAAGTGAAATAAGTCACACAGAAAAAGACACTTATCCTAAGATATCACTTCGAGAGGGAATGTAAAAACCGCTACACTTGAACTGAATTACAAAACAGAACAGAGTCACACGTTTAGAAAACACACTATGGCTGCTGAACGGGAAAGGTGAGGTGGGGTGATGCATAAAACAAGGGTTTCAAATTAGCTCCGATACCGTTCCATAAACCCAATATGTAAGAGACAAGACCTATTCCTTTTTCAGTGAACTGGACTCAACACCCCCTATTCACCGCACAAGAATATATCTGACTAGTAAGAATCCTCAAACCTATGTATTGATATCTCTCTGTAAGTGAGTCAAGGGGGTGTAAAGCGGCATAAACACAGCCGTGAAAAGCAGCTAAACCCCATTATAAAAATAAATTACTTTTCAAAACCCGTGAAACAAAGACAGGGAAAGAGAGAGAAATTCTTACAAAATTCGTTCAGGGGCTGTGATGCAACCTGGATTGACCATATCTAGACCCACAGCTGATTGAGACATAAGGGTGGACACTCTTGGGGCTGAGAGGTTCGGTGAGGTTGGGTGAGCCAACGCAGACCCTTTCAAGTAATACTGCATGGTACCCATTCCATGGGTCCCATATCTCCAGGTTCAAGGGCATCTTCCTACATCGAAAACAGGCATGAGAAACCCAGAAGATGGTACACCGTGTGATCGGGAAAGGTTTCTAAAACGCACCTCATTTCTCATCTCCTTTGCTCGGGTTCGCCATTCCAGCCGATTTACTAGCCATCTCCCTCCTTGGAGAATCAGCACCTTTAACCTCCTGTTCCGTACAGGTTGCAATTAGTCCTGAGGATGAACGGGAAGAGGGGGAACCAATGAGAGACTAGCTCTAGGTGTTGGGACAGGCACAGGTCACTCTATTTTCCCATCAGGAAGAAGAATTAAGCACAAGCTCAGCCTGCCCCCCAGAACCAGAAGAGGGCCTGAAGCAATCCTGCGCTTTTGCGGCCAGCTCCCAAAATAGCGAGTTGAAAAATGGAGCTCAGGGGCACTGCAATTCACAAACCTGCAGAGTTTTAAATGATACCTCTCGTTCACAAATATATTAAGGGAAGGCAACGAAGAGGCTTTGAAAGCAAGGCAGAATTGCAGGAAACAGATTTCAGGAGGTAGATTCGAATCGCCTTGAAAGCACATGAAAAGCGGCCAAACGTGGACAATGATGCCATTGGCCAAAAAGGGCGTATGCTTTTTTACTTGAATATATTCAGGAAAAAACGCATACGCCCTTTTTGGCCAACCAAGCAACCTGGAAAGGCCAATCAGCGCTCCAAAGAAGTCTCGCTTCCCAGCGGGCAAAAGGGCCATGCGGAAAAAAGTGTCCAAACCAGAACTGCACGACCGGCCATGGAGAAATGGGAGCCTTGCTTCGCTGATGGGCGGGATGTAAATTGCCAACAGCCACTCGGGAGAAGTGTACGGTGTGTCCTGAAACATCTAAAAAACACAGCTTGGAGAGCATAGGGCACTTCCACTCATGGGCGTATAAATTGGGAAAACTAAAAATCAGCAAGACACAGGCACCCCAAAGTTTAGGGCTGCTCTGTTGACAAGAACCCCCACTTCATTACACCTTAAATATCCTAGGAAAGAGAAAAATGGATAAAGAAGTTGTGGTCCTCATGTACAATGGAATATCACTCAGCCATGAAATCAACGTCATAAGGCTAGTAGCAGCACGATGAGTGGATTTAGGTACGACGATTCTAAGTGAAATAAGTCACACAGAAAAAGACACTTATCCTAAGATATCACTTCGAGAGGGAATGTAAAAACCGCTACACTTGAACTGAATTACAAAACAGAACAGAGTCACACGTTTAGAAAACACACTATGGCTGCTGAACGGGAAAGGTGAGGTGGGGTGATGCATAAAACAAGGGTTTCAAATTAGCTCCGATACCGTTCCATAAACCCAATATGTAAGAGACAAGACCTATTCCTTTTTCAGTGAACTGGACTCAACACCCCCTATTCACCGCACAAGAATATATCTGACTAGTAAGAATCCTCAAACCTATGTATTGATATCTCTCTGTAAGTGAGTCAAGGGGGTGTAAAGCGGCATAAACACAGCCGTGAAAAGCAGCTAAACCCCATTATAAAAATAAATTACTTTTCAAAACCCGTGAAACAAAGACAGGGAAAGAGAGAGAAATTCTTCCAAAATTCGTTCAGGGGCTGTGATGCAACCTGGATTGACCATATCTAGACCCACAGCTGATTGAGACATAAGGGTGGACACTCTTGGGGCTGAGAGGTTCGGTGAGGTTGGGTGAGCCAACGCAGACCCTTTCAAGTAATACTGCATGGTACCCATCCCATGGGTCCCAAATCTCCAGGTTCAAGGGCATCTTCCTACATCGAAAACAGGCATGAGAAACCCAGAAGATGGTACACCGTGTGATCGGGAAATGTTTCTAAAACGCACCTCATTTCTCATCTCCTTTGCTCGGGTTCGCCATTCCAGCCGATTTACTAGCCATCTCCCTCCTTGGAGAATCAGCACCTTTAACCTCCTGTTCCGTACAGGTTGCAATTAGTCCTGAGGATGAACGGGAAGAGGGGGAACCAATGAGAGACTAGCTCTAGGTGTTGGGACAGGCACAGGTCACTCTATTTTCCCATCAGGAAGAAGAATTAAGCACAAGCTCAGCCTGCCCCCCAGAACCAGAAGAGGGCCTGAAGCAATCCTGCGCTTTTGCGGCCAGCTCCCAAAAAAGCGAGTTGAAAAATGGAGCTCAGGGGCACTGCAATTCACAAACCTGCAGAGTTTTAAATGATACCTCTCGTTCACAAATATATTAAGGGAAGGCAACGAAGAGGCTTTGAAAGCAAGGCAGAATTGCAGGAAACAGATTTCAGGAGGTAGATTCGAATCGCCTTGAAAGCACATGAAAAGCGGCCAAACGTGGACAATGATGCCCTTGGCCAAAAAGGGCGTATGCGTTTTTTCTTGAATATATTCAGGAAAAAACGCATACGCCCTTTTTGGCCAACCAAGCAACATGGAAAGGCCAATCAGCGCTCCAAAGAAGTCTCGCTTCCCAGCGGGCCAAAGGGCCATGCGGAAAAAAGTGTCCAAACCAGAACTGCACGACCGGCCATGGAGAAATGGGAGCCTTGCTTCGCTGATGGGCGGGATGTAAATTGCCAACAGCCACTCGGGAGAAGTGTACGGTGTGTCCTGAAACATCTAAAAAACACAGCTTGGAGAGCATAGGGCACTTCCACTCATGGGCGTATAAATTGGGAAAACTAAAAATCAGCAAGACACAGGCACCCCAAAGTTTAGGGCTGCTCTGTTGACAAGAACCCCCACTTCATTACACCTTAAATATCCTAGGAAAGAGAAAAATGGATAAAGAAGTTGTGGTCCTCATGTACAATGGAATATCACTCAGCCATGAAATCAACGTCATAAGGCTAGTAGCAGCACGATGAGTGGATTTAGGTACGACGATTCTAAGTGAAATAAGTCACACAGAAAAAGACACTTATCCTAAGATATCACTTAGAGAGGGAATGTAAAAACCGCTACACTTGAACTGAATTACAAAACAGAACAGAGTCACACGTTTAGGAAACACACTATGGCTGCTGAACGGGAAAGGTGAGGTGGGGTGATGCATAAAACAAGGGTTTCAAATTCGCTCCGATACCGTTCCATAAACCCAATATGTAAGAGACAAGACCTATTCCTTTTTCAGTGACCTGGACTCAACACCCCCTATTCACCGCACAAGAATATATCTGACTAGTAAGAATCTTCAAACCTATGTATTGATATCTCTCTGTAAGTGAGTCAAGGGGGTGTAAAGCGGCATAAACACAGCCGTGAAAAGCAGCTAAACCCCATTATAAAAATAAATGACTTTTCAAAACCCATGAAACAAAGACAGTGAAAGAGAGAGAAATTCTTCCAAAATTCGTTCAGGGGCTGTGATGCAACCTGGATTGACCATATCTAGACCCACAGCTGATTGAGACATAAGGGTGGACACTCTTGGGGCTGAGAGGTTCGGTGAGGTTGGGTGAGCCAACGCAGACCCTTTCAAGTAATACTGCATGGTACCCATCCCATGGGTCCCAAATCTCCAGGTTCAAGGGCATCTTCCTACATCGAAAACAGGAATGAGAAACCCAGAAGATGGTACACCGTGTGATCGGGAAAGGTTTCTAAAACACACCTCATTTCTCATCTCCTTTGCTCGGGTTCCCCATTCCAGCCGATTTACTAGCCATCTCCCTCCTTGGAGAATCAGCACCTTTAACCTCCTGTTCCGTACAGGTTGCAATTTGTCCTGAGGATGAACGGGAAGAGGGGGAACCAATGAGAGACTAGCTCTAGGTGTTGGGACAGGCACAGGTCACTCTATTTTCCCATCAGGAAGAAGAATTAAGCACAAGCTCAGCCTGCCCCCCAGAACCAGAAGAGGGCCTGAAGCAATCCTGCGCTTTTGCGGCCAGCTCCCAAAAAAGCGAGTTGAAAAATGGAGCTCAGGGGCACTGCAATTCACAAACCTGCAGAGTTTTAAATGATACCTCTCGTCCACAAATATATTAAGGGAAGGCAACGAAGAGGCTTTGAAAGCAAGGCAGAATTGCAGGAAACAGATTTCAGGAGGTAGATTCGAATCGCCTTGAAAGCACATGAAAAGCGGCAAAACGTGGACAATGATGCCCTTGGCCAAAAAGGGCGTATGCGTTTTTTCCTGAATATATTCAGGAAAAAACGCATACGCCCTTTTTGGCCAACCAAGCAACCTGGAAAGGCAAATCAGCGCTCCAAAGAAGTCTCGCTTCCCAGCGGGCAAAAGGGCCATGCAGAAAAAAGTGTCCAAACCAGAACTGCACGACCGGCCATGGAGAAATGGGAGCCTTGCTTCGCTGATGGGCGGGATGTAAATTGCCAACAGCCACTCGGGAGAAGTGTACGGTGTGTCCTGAAACATCTAAAAAGCACAGCTTGGAGAGCATAGGGCACTTCCACTCATGGGCGTATAAATTGGGAAAACTAAAAATCAGCAAGACACAGGCACCCCAAAGTTTAGGGCTGCTCTGTTGACAAGAACCCCCACTTCATTACACCTTAAATATCCTAGGAAAGAGAAAAATGGATAAAGAAGTTGTGGTCCTCATGTACAATGGAATATCACTCAGCCATGAAATCAACGTCATAAGGCTAGTAGCAGCACGATGAGTGGATTTAGGTACGAAGATTCTAAGTGAAATAAGTCACACAGAAAAAGACACTTATCGTAAGATATCACTTAGAGAGGGAATGTAAAAACCGCTACACTTGAAGTGAATTACAAAACAGAACAGAGTCACACGTTTAGAAAACACACTATGGCTGCTGAACGGGAAAGGTGAGGTGGGGTGATGCATAAAACAAGGGTTTCAAATTAGCTCCGATACCGTTCCATAAACCCAATATGTAAGAGACAAGACCTATTCCTTTTTCAGTGAACTGGACTCAACACCCCCTATTCACCGCACAAGAATATATCTGACTAGTAAGAATCCTCAAACCTATGTACTGATATCTCTCTGTAAGTGAGTCAAGGGGGTGTAAAGCGGCATAAACACAGCCGTGAAAAGCAGCTAAACCCCATTATAAAAATAAATTACTTTTCAAAACCCGTGAAACAAAGACAGTGAAAGAGAGAGAAATTCTTCCAAAATTCGTTCAGGGGCTGTGATGCAACCTGGATTGACCATATCTAGACCCACAGCTGATTGAGACATAAGGGTGGACACTCTTGGGGCTGAGAGGTTCGGTGAGGTTGGGTGAGCCAACGCAGACCCTTTCAAGTAATACTGCATGGTACCCATCCCATGGGTCCCAAATCTCCAGGTTCAAGGGCATCTTCCTACATCGAAAACAGGCATGAGAAACCCAGAAGATGGTACACCGTGTGATCGGGAAAGGTTTCTAAAACGCACCTCATTTCTCATCTCCTTTGCTCGGGTTCGCCATTCCAGCTGATTTACTAGCCATCTCCCTCCTTGGAGAATCAGCACCTTTAACCTCCTGTTCCGTACAGGTTGCAATTTGTCCTGAGGATGAACGGGAAGAGGGGGAACCAATGAGAGACTAGCTCTAGGTGTTGGGACAGGCACAGGTCACTCTATTTTCCCATCAGGAAGAAGAATTAAGCACAAGCTCAGCCTGCCCACCAGAACCAGAAGAGGGCCTGAAGCAATCCTGCGCTTTTGTGGCCAGGTCCCAAAAAAGCGAGTTAAAAAATGGAGCTCAGGGGCACTGCAATTCACAAACCTGCAGAGTTTTAAATGATACCTCTCGTCCACAAATATATTAAGGGAAGGCAACGAAGAGGCTTTGAAAGCAAGGCAGAATTGCAGGAAACAGATTTCAGGAGGTAGATTCGAATCGCCTTGAAAGCAAATGAAAAGCGGCAAAACGTGGACAATGATGCCCTTGGCCAAAAAGGGCGTATGCGTTTTTTCCTGAATATATTCAGGAAAAAACGCATACGCCCTTTTTGGCCAACCAAGCAACCTGGAAAGGCAAATCAGCGCTCCAAAGTAGTCTGGCTTCCCAGCGGGAAAAAGGGCCATGCGGAAAAAAGTGTCCAAAGCAGAAATGCAGGACCGGCCATGGAGAAATTGGAGCCTTGCTACGCTGATGGGCGGGATGTAAATTGCCAACAGCCACTCTGGAGAAGTGTACGGTGTGTCCTGAAACATCTAAAAAACACAGCTTGGAGAGCATAGGGCACTTCCACTCATGGGCGTATAAATTGGGAAAACTAAAAATCAGCAAGACACAGGCACCCCAAAGTTTAGGGCTGCTCTGTTGACAAGAATCCCCACTTCATTACACCTTAAATATCCTAGGAAAGAGAAAAATGCATAAAGAAGTTGGGGTCCTCATGTACAATGGAATATCACTCAGCCATGAAATCAACGTCATAAGGCTAGTAGCAGCACGATGAGTGGATTTAGGTACGACGATTCTAAGTGAAATAAGTCACACAGAAAAAGACACTTATCCTAAGATATCACTTAGAGAGGGAATGTAAAAACCGCTACACTTGAACTGAATTACAAAACAGAACAGAGTCACACGTTTAGGAAACACACTATGGCTGCTGAACGGGAAAGGTGAGGTGGGGTGATGCATAAAACAAGGGTTTCAAATTAGCTCAGATACCGTTCCATAAAACCAATATGTAAGAGACAAGACCTATTCCTTTTTCAGTGAACTGGACTCAACACCCCCTATTCACCGCACAAGAATATATCTGACTAGTAAGTATCCTCAAACCTATGTATTGATATCTCTCTGTAAGTGAGTCAAGGGGGTGTAAAGCGGCATAAACACAGCCGTGAAAAGCAGCTAAACCCCATTATAAAAATAAATTACTTTTCAAAACCCGTGAAACAAAGACAGTGAAAGAGAGAGAAATTCTTCCAAAATTCGTTCAGGGGCTGTGATGCAACCTGGATTGACCATATCTAGACCCACAGCTGATTGAGACATAAGGGTGGACACTCTTGGGGCTGAGAGGTTCGGTGAGGTTGGGTGAGCCAACGCAGACCCTTTCAAGTAATACTGCATGGTACCCATCCCATGGGTCCCAAATCTCCAGGTTCAAGGGCATCTTCCTACATCGAAAACAGGCATGAGAAACCCAGAAGATGGTACACCGTGTGATCGGGAAAGGTTTCTAAAACGCACCTCATTTCTCATCTCCTTTGCTCGGGTTCGCCATTCCAGCCGATTTACTAGCCATCTCCCTCCTTGGAGAATCAGCACCTTTAACCTCCTGTTCCGTACAGGTTGCAATTTGTCCTGAGGATGAACGGGAAGAGGGGGAACCAATGAGAGACTAGCTCTAGGTGTTGGGACAGGCACAGGTCACTCTATTTTCCCATCAGGAAGAAGAATTAAGCACAAGCTCAGCCTGCCCCCCAGAACCAGAAGAGGGCCTGAAGCAATCCTGCGCTTTTGCGGCCAGCTCCCAAAAAAGCGAGTTGAAAAATGGAGCTCAGGGGCACTGCAATTCACAAACCTGCAGAGTTTTAAATGATACCTCTCGTCCACAAATATATTAAGGGAAGGCAACGAAGAGGCTTTGAAAGCAAGGCAGAATTGCAGGAAACAGATTTCAGGAGGTAGATTCGAATCGCCTTGAAAGCACATGAAAAGCGGCAAAACGTGGACAATGATGCCCTTGGCCAAAAAGGGCGTATGCGTTTTTTCCTGAATATATTCAGGAAAAAACGCATACGCCCTTTTTGGCCAACCAAGCAACCTGGAAAGGCAAATCAGCGCTCCAAATAAGTCTCGCTTCCCAGCGGGCAAAAGGGCCATGCGGAAAAAAGTGTCCAAAGCAGAACTGCAGGACCGGCCATGGAGAATTGGGAGCCTTGCTACGCTGATGGGCGGGATGTAAATTGCCAACGGCCACTCGGGAGAAGTGTACGGTGTGTCCTGAAACATCTAAAAAACACAGCTTGGAGAGCATAGGGCACTTCCACTCATGGGCGTATAAATTGGGAAAACTAAAAATCAGCAAGACACAGGCACCCCAAAGTTTAGGGCTGCTCTGTTGACAAGAACCCCCACTTCATTACACCTTAAATATCCTAGGAAAGAGAAAAATGCATAAAGAAGTTGGGGTCCTCATGTACAATGGAATATCACTCAGCCATGAAATCAACGTCATAAGGCTAGTAGCAGCACGATGAGTGGATTTAGATACGACGATTCTAAGTGAAATAAGTGACACAGAAAAAGACAGTTATCCTAAGATATCACTTAGAGAGGGAATGTAAAAACCGCTACACTTGAACTGAATTACAAAACAGAACAGAGTCACACGTTTAGAAAACACACTATGGCTGCTGAACGGGAAAGGTGAGGTGGGGTGATGCATAAAACAAGGGTTTCAAATTAGCTCCGATACCGTTCCATAAACCCAATATGTAAGAGACAAGACCTATTCCTTTTTCAGTGAACTGGACTCAACACCCCCTATTCACCGCACAAGAATATATCTGACTAGTAAGAATCCTCAAACCTATGTATTGATATCTCTCTGTAAGTGAGTCAACGGGGTTTAAAGCGGCATAAACACAGCCGTGAAAAGCAGCTAAACCCCATTATAAAAATAAATTACTTTTCAAAACCCGTGAAACAAAGACAGTGAAAGAGAGAGAAATTCTTCCAAAATTCGTTCAGGGGCTGTGATGCAACCTGGATTGACCATATCTAGACCCACAGCTGATTGAGACATAAGGGTGGACACTCTTGGGGCTGAGAGGTTCGGTGAGGTTGGGTGAGCCAACGCAGACCCTTTCAAGTAATACTGCATGGTACCCATCCCATGGGTCCCAAATCTCCAGGTTCAAGGGCATCTTCCTACATCGAAAACAGGCATGAGAAACCCAGAAGATGGTACACCGTGTGATCGGGAAAGTTTCTAAAACACACCTCATTTCTCATCTCCTTTGCTCGGGTTCCCCATTCCAGCCGATTTACTAGCCATCTCCCTCCTTGGAGAATCAGCACCTTTAACCTCCTGTTCCGTACAGGTTGCAATTTTTCCTGAGGATGAACGGGAAGAGGGGGAACCAATGAGAGACTAGCTCTAGGTGTTGGGACAGGCACAGGTCACTCTATTTTCCCATCAGGAAGAAAAATTAAGCACAAGCTCAGCCTGCCCCCCAGAACCAGAAGAGGGCCTGAAGCAATCCTGCGCTTTTGCGGCCAGCTCCCAAAAAAGCGAGTTGAAAAATGGAGCTCAGGGGCACTGCAATTCACAAACCTGCAGAGTTTTAAATGATACCTCTCGTCCACAAATATATTAAGGGAAGGCAACGAAGAGGCTTTGAAAGCAAGGCAGAATTGCAGGAAACAGATTTCAGGAGGTAGATTCGAATCGCCTTGAAAGCACATGAAAAGCGGCAAAACGTGGACAATGATGCCCTTGGCCAAAAAGGGCGTATGCGTTTTTTCCTGAATATATTCAGGAAAAAACGCATACGCCCTTTTTGGCCAACCAAGCAACCTGGAAAGGCCAATCAGCGCTCCAAAGTAGTCTGGCTTCCCAGCGGGAAAAAGGGCCATGCGGAAAAAAGTGTCCAAAGCAGAAATGCAGGACCGGCCATGGAGAAATTGGAGCCTTGCTACGCTGATGGGCGGGATGTAAATTGCCAACAGCCACTCGGGAGAAGTGTACGGTGTGTCCTGAAACATCTAAAAAACACAGCTTGGAGAGCATAGGGCACTTCCACTCATGGGCGTATAAATTGGGAAAACTAAAAATCAGCAAGACACAGGCACCCCAAAGTTTAGGGCTGCTCTGTTGACAAGAATCCCCACTTCATTACACCTTAAATATCCTAGGAAAGAGAAAAATGGATAAAGAAGTTGTGGTCCTCATGTACAATGGAATATCACTCAGCCATGAAATCAACGTCATAAGGCTAGTAGCAGCACGATGAGTGGATTTAGGTACGACGATTCTAAGTGAAATAAGTCACACAGAAAAAGACACTTATCCTAAGATATCACTTCTAGAGGGAATGTAAAAACGGCTACACTTGAACTGAATTACAAAACAGAACAGAGTCACACGTTTAGGAAACACACTATGGCTGCTGAACGGGAAAGGTGAGGTGGGGTGATGCATAAAACAAGGGTTTCAAATTAGCTCCGATACCGTTCCATTAACCCAATATGTAAGAGACAAGACCTATTCCTTTTTCAGTGAACTGGACTCAACACCCCCTATTCACCGCACAAGAATATATCTGACTAGTAAGAATCTTCAAACCTATGTATTGATATCTCTCTGTAAGTGAGTCAAGGGGGTGTAAAGCGGCATAAACACAGCCGTGAAAAGCAGCTAAACCCCATTATAAAAATAAATTACTTTTCAAAACCCGTGAAACAAAGACAGTGAAAGAGAGAGAAATTCTTCCAAAATTCGTTCAGGGGCTGTGATGCAACCTGGATTGACCATATCTAGACCCACTGCTGATTGAGACATAAGGGTGGACACTCTTGGGGCTGAGAGGTTCGGTGAGGTTGGGTGAGCCAACGCAGACCCTTTCAAGTAATACTGCATGGTACCCATCCCATGGGTCCCAAATCTCCAGGTTCAAGGGCATCTTCCTACATCGAAAACAGGCATGAGAAACCCAGAAGATGGTACACCGTGTGATGGGGAAAGGTTTCTAAAACGCACCTCATTTCTCATCTCCTTTGCTCGGGTTCGCCATTCCAGCCGATTTACTAGCCATCTCCCTCCTTGGAGAATCAGCACCTTTAACCTCCTGTTCCGTACAGGTTGCAATTTGTCCTGAGGATGAACGGGAAGAGGGGGAACCAATGAGAGACTAGCTCTAGGTGTTGGGACAGGCACAGGTCACTCTATTTTCCCATCAGGAAGAAGAATTAAGCACAAGCTCAGCCTGCCCCCCAGAACCAGAAGAGGGCCTGAAGCAATCCTGCGCTTTTGCGGCCAGCTCCCAAAAAAGCGAGTTGAAAAATGGAGCTCAGGGTCACTGCAATTCACAAACCTGCAGAGTTTTAAATGATACCTCTCGTCCACAAATATATTAAGGGAAGGCAACGAAGAGGCTTTGAAAGCAAGGCAGAATTGCAGGAAACAGATTTCAGGAGGTAGATTCGAATCGCCTTGAAAGCACATGAAAAGCGGCAAAACGTGGACAATGATGCCCTTGGCCAAAAAGGGCGTATGTGTTTTTTCCTGAATATATTCAGGAAAAAACGCATACGCCCTTTTTGGCCAACCAAGGAACCTGGAAAGGCAAATCAGCGCTCCAAAGAAGTCTCGCTTCCCAGCGGGCAAAAGGGCCATGCAGAAAAAAGTGTCCAAACCAGAACTGCACGACCGGCCATGGAGAAATGGGAGCCTTGCTTCGCTGATGGGCAGGATGTAAATTGCCAACAGCCACTCGGGAGAAGTGTACGGTGTGTCCTGAAACATCTAAAAAACACAGCTTGGAGAGCATAGGGCACTTCCACTCATGGGCGTATAAATTGGGAAAACTAAAAATCAGCAAGACACAGGCACCCCAAAGTTTAGGGCTGCTCTGTTGACAAGAACCCCCACTTCATTACACCTTAAATATCCTAGGAAAGAGAAAAATGGATAAAGAAGTTGTGGTACTCATGTACAATGGAATATCACTCAGCCATGAAATCAACGTCATAAGGCTAGTAGCAGCACGATGAGTGGATTTAGGTACGACGATTCTAAGTGAAATAAGTCACACAGAAAAAGACACTTATCCTAAGATATCACTTAGAGAGGGAATGTAAAAACCGCTACACTTGAACTGAATTACAAAACAGAACAGAGTCACACGTTTAGAAAACACACTATGGCTGCTGAACGGGAAAGGTGAGGTGGGGTGATGCATAAAACAAGGGTTTCAAATTAGCTCCGATACCGTTCCATAAACCCAATATGTAAGAGACAAGACCTATTCCTTTTTCAGTGAACTGGACTCAACACCCCCTATTCACCGCACAAGAATATATCTGACTAGTAAGAATCTTCCAACCTATGTATTGATATCTCTCTGTAAGTGAGTCAAGGGGGTGTAAAGCGGCATAAACACAGCCGTGAAAAGCAGCTAAACCCCATTATAAAAATAAATTACTTTTCAAAACCCGTGAAACAAAGACAGTGAAAGAGAGAGAAATTCTTCCAAAATTCGTTCAGGGGCTGTGATGCAACCTGGATTGACCATATCTAGACCCACAGCTGATTGAGACATAAGGGTGGACACTCTTGGGGCTGAGAGGTTCGGTGAGGTTGGGTGAGCCAACTCAGACCCTTTCAAGTAATACTGCATGGTACCCATCCCATGGGTCCCAAATCTCCAGGTTCAAGGGCATCTTCCTACATCGAAAACAGGCATGAGAAACCCAGAAGATGGTACACCGTGTGATCGGGAAAGGTTTCTAAAACGCACCTCATTTCTCATCTCCTTTCCTCGGGTTCACCATTCCAGCCGATTTACTAGCCATCTCCCTCCTTGGAGAATCAGCACCTTTAACCTCCTGTTCCGTACAGGTGGCAATTTGTCCTGAGGATGAACGGCAAGAGGGGGAACCAATGAGAGACTAGCTCTAGGTGTTGGGACAGGCACAGGTCACTCTATTTTCCCATCAGGAAGAAGAATTAAGCACAAGCTCAGCCTGCCCCCCAGAACCAGAAGAGGGCCTGAAGCAATCCTGCGCTTTTGCGGCCAGCTCCCAAAAAAGCGAGTTGAAAAATGGAGCTCAGGGGCACTGCAATTCACAAACCTGCAGAGTTTTAAATGATACCTCTCGTCCACAAATATATTAAGGGAAGGCAACGAAGAGGCTTTGAAAGCAAGGCAGAATTGCAGGAAACAGATTTCAGGAGGTAGATTCGAATCGCCTTGAAAGCACATGAAAAGCGGCAAAACGTGGACAATGATGCCCTTGGCCAAAAAGGGCGTATGCGTTTTTTCCTGAATATATTCAGGAAAAAACGCATACGCCCTTTTTGGCCAACCAAGCAACCTGGAAAGGCAAATCAGCGCTCCAAAGAAGTCTGGCTTCCCAGCGGGAAAAAGGGCCATGCGGAAAAAAGTGTCCAAAGCAGAAATGCAGGACCGGCCATGGAGAAATGGGAGCCTTGCTACGCTGATGGGCGGGATGTAAATTGCCAACAGCCACTCGGGAGAAGTGTACGGTGTGTCCTGAAACATCTAAAAAACACAGCTTGGAGAGCATAGGGCACTTCCACTCATGGGCGTATAAATTGGGAAAACTAAAAATCAGCAAGACACAGGCACCCCAAAGTTTAGGGCTGCTCTGTTGACAAGAACCCCCACTTCATTACACCTTAAATATCCTAGGAAAGAGAAAAATGGATAAAGAATTTGGGGTCCTCATGTACAATGGAATATCACTCAGCCATGAAATCAACGTCATAAGGCTAGTAGCAGCACGATGAGTGGATTTAGGTACGACGATTCTAAGTGAAATAAGTCACACAGAAAAAGACACTTATCCTAAGATATCACTTCGAGAGGGAATGTAAAAACCGCTACACTTGAACTGAATTACAAAACAGAACAGAGTCACACGTTTAGAAAACACACTATGGCTGCTGAACGGGAAAGGTGAGGTGGGGTGATGCATAAAACAAGGGTTTCAAATTAGCTCCGATACCGTTCCATAAACCCAATATGTAAGAGACAAGACCTATTCCTTTTTCAGTGAACTGGACTCAACACCCCCTATTCACCACACAAGAATATATCTGACTAGTAAGAATCCTCAAACCTATGTATTGATATCTCTCTGTAAGTGAGTCAAGGGGGTGTAAAGCGGCATAAACACAGCCGTGAAAAGCAGCTAAACCCCATTATAAAAATAAATTACTTTTCAAAACCCGTGAAACAAAGACAGTGAAAGAGAGAGAAATTCTTACAAAATTCGTTCAGGGGCTGTGATGCAACCTGGATTGACCATATCTAGACCCACAGCTGATTGAGACATAAGGGTGGACACTCTTGGGGCTGAGAGGTTCGGTGAGGTTGGGTGAGCCAACGCAGACCCTTTCAAGTAATACTGCATGGTACCCATTCCATGGGTCCCATATCTCCAGGTTCAAGGGCATCTTCCTACATCGAAAACAGGCATGAGAAACCCAGAAGATGGTACACCGTGTGATCGGGAAAGGTTTCTAAAACGCACCTCATTTCTCATCTCCTTTGCTCGGGTTCGCCATTCCAGCCGATTTACTAGCCATCTCCCTCCTTGGAGAATCAGCACCTTTAACCTCCTGTTCCGTACAGGTTGCAATTAGTCCTGAGGATGAACGGGAAGAGGGGGAACCAATGAGAGACTAGCTCTAGGTGTTGGGACAGGCACAGGTCACTCTATTTTCCCATCAGGAAGAAGAATTAAGCACAAGCTCAGCCTGCCCCCCAGAACCAGAAGAGGGCCTGAAGCAATCCTGCGCTTTTGCGGCCAGCTCCCAAAATAGCGAGTTGAAAAATGGAGCTCAGGGGCACTGCAATTCACAAACCTGCAGAGTTTTAAATGATACCTCTCGTTCACAAATATATTAAGGGAAGGCAACGAAGAGGCTTTGAAAGCAAGGCAGAATTGCAGGAAACAGATTTCAGGAGGTAGATTCGAATCGCCTTGAAAGCACATGAAAAGCGGCCAAACGTGGACAATGATGCCATTGGCCAAAAAGGGCGTATGCTTTTTTACTTGAATATATTCAGGAAAAAACGCATACGCCCTTTTTGGCCAACCAAGCAACCTGGAAAGGCCAATCAGCGCTCCAAAGAAGTCTCGCTTCCCAGCGGGCAAAAGGGCCATGCGGAAAAAAGTGTCCAAACCAGAACTGCACGACCGGCCATGGAGAAATGGGAGCCTTGCTTCGCTGATGGGCGGGATGTAAATTGCCAACAGCCACTCGGGAGAAGTGTACGGTGTGTCCTGAAACATCTAAAAAACACAGCTTGGAGAGCATAGGGCACTTCCACTCATGGGCGTATAAATTGGGAAAACTAAAAATCAGCAAGACACAGGCACCCCAAAGTTTAGGGCTGCTCTGTTGACAAGAACCCCCACTTCATTACACCTTAAATATCCTAGGAAAGAGAAAAATGGATAAAGAAGTTGTGGTCCTCATGTACAATGGAATATCACTCAGCCATGAAATCAACGTCATAAGGCTAGTAGCAGCACGATGAGTGGATTTAGGTACGACGATTCTAAGTGAAATAAGTCACACAGAAAAAGACACTTATCCTAAGATATCACTTCGAGAGGGAATGTAAAAACCGCTACACTTGAACTGAATTACAAAACAGAACAGAGTCACACGTTTAGAAAACACACTATGGCTGCTGAACGGGAAAGGTGAGGTGGGGTGATGCATAAAACAAGGGTTTCAAATTAGCTCCGATACCGTTCCATAAACCCAATATGTAAGAGACAAGACCTATTCCTTTTTCAGTGAACTGGACTCAACACCCCCTATTCACCGCACAAGAATATATCTGACTAGTAAGAATCCTCAAACCTATGTATTGATATCTCTCTGTAAGTGAGTCAAGGGGGTGTAAAGCGGCATAAACACAGCCGTGAAAAGCAGCTAAACCCCATTATAAAAATAAATTACTTTTCAAAACCCGTGAAACAAAGACAGGGAAAGAGAGAGAAATTCTTACAAAATTCGTTCAGGGGCTGTGATGCAACCTGGATTGACCATATCTAGACCCACAGCTGATTGAGACATAAGGGTGGACACTCTTGGGGCTGAGAGGTTCGGTGAGGTTGGGTGAGCCAACGCAGACCCTTTCAAGTAATACTGCATGGTACCCATTCCATGGGTCCCATATCTCCAGGTTCAAGGGCATCTTCCTACATCGAAAACAGGCATGAGAAACCCAGAAGATGGTACACCGTGTGATCGGGAAAGGTTTCTAAAACGCACCTCATTTCTCATCTCCTTTGCTCGGGTTCGCCATTCCAGCCGATTTACTAGCCATCTCCCTCCTTGGAGAATCAGCACCTTTAACCTCCTGTTCCGTACAGGTTGCAATTAGTCCTGAGGATGAACGGGAAGAGGGGGAACCAATGAGAGACTAGCTCTAGGTGTTGGGACAGGCACAGGTCACTCTATTTTCCCATCAGGAAGAAGAATTAAGCACAAGCTCAGCCTGCCCCCCAGAACCAGAAGAGGGCCTGAAGCAATCCTGCGCTTTTGCGGCCAGCTCCCAAAATAGCGAGTTGAAAAATGGAGCTCAGGGGCACTGCAATTCACAAACCTGCAGAGTTTTAAATGATACCTCTCGTTCACAAATATATTAAGGGAAGGCAACGAAGAGGCTTTGAAAGCAAGGCAGAATTGCAGGAAACAGATTTCAGGAGGTAGATTCGAATCGCCTTGAAAGCACATGAAAAGCGGCCAAACGTGGACAATGATGCCATTGGCCAAAAAGGGCGTATGCTTTTTTACTTGAATATATTCAGGAAAAAACGCATACGCCCTTTTTGGCCAACCAAGCAACCTGGAAAGGCCAATCAGCGCTCCAAAGAAGTCTCGCTTCCCAGCGGGCAAAAGGGCCATGCGGAAAAAAGTGTCCAAACCAGAACTGCACGACCGGCCATGGAGAAATGGGAGCCTTGCTTCGCTGATGGGCGGGATGTAAATTGCCAACAGCCACTCGGGAGAAGTGTACGGTGTGTCCTGAAACATCTAAAAAACACAGCTTGGAGAGCATAGGGCACTTCCACTCATGGGCGTATAAATTGGGAAAACTAAAAATCAGCAAGACACAGGCACCCCAAAGTTTAGGGCTGCTCTGTTGACAAGAACCCCCACTTCATTACACCTTAAATATCCTAGGAAAGAGAAAAATGGATAAAGAAGTTGTGGTCCTCATGTACAATGGAATATCACTCAGCCATGAAATCAACGTCATAAGGCTAGTAGCAGCACGATGAGTGGATTTAGGTACGACGATTCTAAGTGAAATAAGTCACACAGAAAAAGACACTTATCCTAAGATATCACTTCGAGAGGGAATGTAAAAACCGCTACACTTGAACTGAATTACAAAACAGAACAGAGTCACACGTTTAGAAAACACACTATGGCTGCTGAACGGGAAAGGTGAGGTGGGGTGATGCATAAAACAAGGGTTTCAAATTAGCTCCGATACCGTTCCATAAACCCAATATGTAAGAGACAAGACCTATTCCTTTTTCAGTGAACTGGACTCAACACCCCCTATTCACCGCACAAGAATATATCTGACTAGTAAGAATCCTCAAACCTATGTATTGATATCTCTCTGTAAGTGAGTCAAGGGGGTGTAAAGCGGCATAAACACAGCCGTGAAAAGCAGCTAAACCCCATTATAAAAATAAATTACTTTTCAAAACCCGTGAAACAAAGACAGGGAAAGAGAGAGAAATTCTTCCAAAATTCGTTCAGGGGCTGTGATGCAACCTGGATTGACCATATCTAGACCCACAGCTGATTGAGACATAAGGGTGGACACTCTTGGGGCTGAGAGGTTCGGTGAGGTTGGGTGAGCCAACGCAGACCCTTTCAAGTAATACTGCATGGTACCCATCCCATGGGTCCCAAATCTCCAGGTTCAAGGGCATCTTCCTACATCGAAAACAGGCATGAGAAACCCAGAAGATGGTACACCGTGTGATCGGGAAATGTTTCTAAAACGCACCTCATTTCTCATCTCCTTTGCTCGGGTTCGCCATTCCAGCCGATTTACTAGCCATCTCCCTCCTTGGAGAATCAGCACCTTTAACCTCCTGTTCCGTACAGGTTGCAATTAGTCCTGAGGATGAACGGGAAGAGGGGGAACCAATGAGAGACTAGCTCTAGGTGTTGGGACAGGCACAGGTCACTCTATTTTCCCATCAGGAAGAAGAATTAAGCACAAGCTCAGCCTGCCCCCCAGAACCAGAAGAGGGCCTGAAGCAATCCTGCGCTTTTGCGGCCAGCTCCCAAAAAAGCGAGTTGAAAAATGGAGCTCAGGGGCACTGCAATTCACAAACCTGCAGAGTTTTAAATGATACCTCTCGTTCACAAATATATTAAGGGAAGGCAACGAAGAGGCTTTGAAAGCAAGGCAGAATTGCAGGAAACAGATTTCAGGAGGTAGATTCGAATCGCCTTGAAAGCACATGAAAAGCGGCCAAACGTGGACAATGATGCCCTTGGCCAAAAAGGGCGTATGCGTTTTTTCTTGAATATATTCAGGAAAAAACGCATACGCCCTTTTTGGCCAACCAAGCAACATGGAAAGGCCAATCAGCGCTCCAAAGAAGTCTCGCTTCCCAGCGGGCCAAAGGGCCATGCGGAAAAAAGTGTCCAAACCAGAACTGCACGACCGGCCATGGAGAAATGGGAGCCTTGCTTCGCTGATGGGCGGGATGTAAATTGCCAACAGCCACTCGGGAGAAGTGTACGGTGTGTCCTGAAACATCTAAAAAACACAGCTTGGAGAGCATAGGGCACTTCCACTCATGGGCGTATAAATTGGGAAAACTAAAAATCAGCAAGACACAGGCACCCCAAAGTTTAGGGCTGCTCTGTTGACAAGAACCCCCACTTCATTACACCTTAAATATCCTAGGAAAGAGAAAAATGGATAAAGAAGTTGTGGTCCTCATGTACAATGGAATATCACTCAGCCATGAAATCAACGTCATAAGGCTAGTAGCAGCACGATGAGTGGATTTAGGTACGACGATTCTAAGTGAAATAAGTCACACAGAAAAAGACACTTATCCTAAGATATCACTTAGAGAGGGAATGTAAAAACCGCTACACTTGAACTGAATTACAAAACAGAACAGAGTCACACGTTTAGGAAACACACTATGGCTGCTGAACGGGAAAGGTGAGGTGGGGTGATGCATAAAACAAGGGTTTCAAATTCGCTCCGATACCGTTCCATAAACCCAATATGTAAGAGACAAGACCTATTCCTTTTTCAGTGACCTGGACTCAACACCCCCTATTCACCGCACAAGAATATATCTGACTAGTAAGAATCTTCAAACCTATGTATTGATATCTCTCTGTAAGTGAGTCAAGGGGGTGTAAAGCGGCATAAACACAGCCGTGAAAAGCAGCTAAACCCCATTATAAAAATAAATGACTTTTCAAAACCCATGAAACAAAGACAGTGAAAGAGAGAGAAATTCTTCCAAAATTCGTTCAGGGGCTGTGATGCAACCTGGATTGACCATATCTAGACCCACAGCTGATTGAGACATAAGGGTGGACACTCTTGGGGCTGAGAGGTTCGGTGAGGTTGGGTGAGCCAACGCAGACCCTTTCAAGTAATACTGCATGGTACCCATCCCATGGGTCCCAAATCTCCAGGTTCAAGGGCATCTTCCTACATCGAAAACAGGAATGAGAAACCCAGAAGATGGTACACCGTGTGATCGGGAAAGGTTTCTAAAACACACCTCATTTCTCATCTCCTTTGCTCGGGTTCCCCATTCCAGCCGATTTACTAGCCATCTCCCTCCTTGGAGAATCAGCACCTTTAACCTCCTGTTCCGTACAGGTTGCAATTTGTCCTGAGGATGAACGGGAAGAGGGGGAACCAATGAGAGACTAGCTCTAGGTGTTGGGACAGGCACAGGTCACTCTATTTTCCCATCAGGAAGAAGAATTAAGCACAAGCTCAGCCTGCCCCCCAGAACCAGAAGAGGGCCTGAAGCAATCCTGCGCTTTTGCGGCCAGCTCCCAAAAAAGCGAGTTGAAAAATGGAGCTCAGGGGCACTGCAATTCACAAACCTGCAGAGTTTTAAATGATACCTCTCGTCCACAAATATATTAAGGGAAGGCAACGAAGAGGCTTTGAAAGCAAGGCAGAATTGCAGGAAACAGATTTCAGGAGGTAGATTCGAATCGCCTTGAAAGCACATGAAAAGCGGCAAAACGTGGACAATGATGCCCTTGGCCAAAAAGGGCGTATGCGTTTTTTCCTGAATATATTCAGGAAAAAACGCATACGCCCTTTTTGGCCAACCAAGCAACCTGGAAAGGCAAATCAGCGCTCCAAAGAAGTCTCGCTTCCCAGCGGGCAAAAGGGCCATGCAGAAAAAAGTGTCCAAACCAGAACTGCACGACCGGCCATGGAGAAATGGGAGCCTTGCTTCGCTGATGGGCGGGATGTAAATTGCCAACAGCCACTCGGGAGAAGTGTACGGTGTGTCCTGAAACATCTAAAAAGCACAGCTTGGAGAGCATAGGGCACTTCCACTCATGGGCGTATAAATTGGGAAAACTAAAAATCAGCAAGACACAGGCACCCCAAAGTTTAGGGCTGCTCTGTTGACAAGAACCCCCACTTCATTACACCTTAAATATCCTAGGAAAGAGAAAAATGGATAAAGAAGTTGTGGTCCTCATGTACAATGGAATATCACTCAGCCATGAAATCAACGTCATAAGGCTAGTAGCAGCACGATGAGTGGATTTAGGTACGAAGATTCTAAGTGAAATAAGTCACACAGAAAAAGACACTTATCGTAAGATATCACTTAGAGAGGGAATGTAAAAACCGCTACACTTGAAGTGAATTACAAAACAGAACAGAGTCACACGTTTAGAAAACACACTATGGCTGCTGAACGGGAAAGGTGAGGTGGGGTGATGCATAAAACAAGGGTTTCAAATTAGCTCCGATACCGTTCCATAAACCCAATATGTAAGAGACAAGACCTATTCCTTTTTCAGTGAACTGGACTCAACACCCCCTATTCACCGCACAAGAATATATCTGACTAGTAAGAATCCTCAAACCTATGTACTGATATCTCTCTGTAAGTGAGTCAAGGGGGTGTAAAGCGGCATAAACACAGCCGTGAAAAGCAGCTAAACCCCATTATAAAAATAAATTACTTTTCAAAACCCGTGAAACAAAGACAGTGAAAGAGAGAGAAATTCTTCCAAAATTCGTTCAGGGGCTGTGATGCAACCTGGATTGACCATATCTAGACCCACAGCTGATTGAGACATAAGGGTGGACACTCTTGGGGCTGAGAGGTTCGGTGAGGTTGGGTGAGCCAACGCAGACCCTTTCAAGTAATACTGCATGGTACCCATCCCATGGGTCCCAAATCTCCAGGTTCAAGGGCATCTTCCTACATCGAAAACAGGCATGAGAAACCCAGAAGATGGTACACCGTGTGATCGGGAAAGGTTTCTAAAACGCACCTCATTTCTCATCTCCTTTGCTCGGGTTCGCCATTCCAGCTGATTTACTAGCCATCTCCCTCCTTGGAGAATCAGCACCTTTAACCTCCTGTTCCGTACAGGTTGCAATTTGTCCTGAGGATGAACGGGAAGAGGGGGAACCAATGAGAGACTAGCTCTAGGTGTTGGGACAGGCACAGGTCACTCTATTTTCCCATCAGGAAGAAGAATTAAGCACAAGCTCAGCCTGCCCACCAGAACCAGAAGAGGGCCTGAAGCAATCCTGCGCTTTTGTGGCCAGGTCCCAAAAAAGCGAGTTAAAAAATGGAGCTCAGGGGCACTGCAATTCACAAACCTGCAGAGTTTTAAATGATACCTCTCGTCCACAAATATATTAAGGGAAGGCAACGAAGAGGCTTTGAAAGCAAGGCAGAATTGCAGGAAACAGATTTCAGGAGGTAGATTCGAATCGCCTTGAAAGCAAATGAAAAGCGGCAAAACGTGGACAATGATGCCCTTGGCCAAAAAGGGCGTATGCGTTTTTTCCTGAATATATTCAGGAAAAAACGCATACGCCCTTTTTGGCCAACCAAGCAACCTGGAAAGGCAAATCAGCGCTCCAAAGTAGTCTGGCTTCCCAGCGGGAAAAAGGGCCATGCGGAAAAAAGTGTCCAAAGCAGAAATGCAGGACCGGCCATGGAGAAATTGGAGCCTTGCTACGCTGATGGGCGGGATGTAAATTGCCAACAGCCACTCTGGAGAAGTGTACGGTGTGTCCTGAAACATCTAAAAAACACAGCTTGGAGAGCATAGGGCACTTCCACTCATGGGCGTATAAATTGGGAAAACTAAAAATCAGCAAGACACAGGCACCCCAAAGTTTAGGGCTGCTCTGTTGACAAGAATCCCCACTTCATTACACCTTAAATATCCTAGGAAAGAGAAAAATGCATAAAGAAGTTGGGGTCCTCATGTACAATGGAATATCACTCAGCCATGAAATCAACGTCATAAGGCTAGTAGCAGCACGATGAGTGGATTTAGGTACGACGATTCTAAGTGAAATAAGTCACACAGAAAAAGACACTTATCCTAAGATATCACTTAGAGAGGGAATGTAAAAACCGCTACACTTGAACTGAATTACAAAACAGAACAGAGTCACACGTTTAGGAAACACACTATGGCTGCTGAACGGGAAAGGTGAGGTGGGGTGATGCATAAAACAAGGGTTTCAAATTAGCTCAGATACCGTTCCATAAAACCAATATGTAAGAGACAAGACCTATTCCTTTTTCAGTGAACTGGACTCAACACCCCCTATTCACCGCACAAGAATATATCTGACTAGTAAGTATCCTCAAACCTATGTATTGATATCTCTCTGTAAGTGAGTCAAGGGGGTGTAAAGCGGCATAAACACAGCCGTGAAAAGCAGCTAAACCCCATTATAAAAATAAATTACTTTTCAAAACCCGTGAAACAAAGACAGTGAAAGAGAGAGAAATTCTTCCAAAATTCGTTCAGGGGCTGTGATGCAACCTGGATTGACCATATCTAGACCCACAGCTGATTGAGACATAAGGGTGGACACTCTTGGGGCTGAGAGGTTCGGTGAGGTTGGGTGAGCCAACGCAGACCCTTTCAAGTAATACTGCATGGTACCCATCCCATGGGTCCCAAATCTCCAGGTTCAAGGGCATCTTCCTACATCGAAAACAGGCATGAGAAACCCAGAAGATGGTACACCGTGTGATCGGGAAAGGTTTCTAAAACGCACCTCATTTCTCATCTCCTTTGCTCGGGTTCGCCATTCCAGCCGATTTACTAGCCATCTCCCTCCTTGGAGAATCAGCACCTTTAACCTCCTGTTCCGTACAGGTTGCAATTTGTCCTGAGGATGAACGGGAAGAGGGGGAACCAATGAGAGACTAGCTCTAGGTGTTGGGACAGGCACAGGTCACTCTATTTTCCCATCAGGAAGAAGAATTAAGCACAAGCTCAGCCTGCCCCCCAGAACCAGAAGAGGGCCTGAAGCAATCCTGCGCTTTTGCGGCCAGCTCCCAAAAAAGCGAGTTGAAAAATGGAGCTCAGGGGCACTGCAATTCACAAACCTGCAGAGTTTTAAATGATACCTCTCGTCCACAAATATATTAAGGGAAGGCAACGAAGAGGCTTTGAAAGCAAGGCAGAATTGCAGGAAACAGATTTCAGGAGGTAGATTCGAATCGCCTTGAAAGCACATGAAAAGCGGCAAAACGTGGACAATGATGCCCTTGGCCAAAAAGGGCGTATGCGTTTTTTCCTGAATATATTCAGGAAAAAACGCATACGCCCTTTTTGGCCAACCAAGCAACCTGGAAAGGCAAATCAGCGCTCCAAATAAGTCTCGCTTCCCAGCGGGCAAAAGGGCCATGCGGAAAAAAGTGTCCAAAGCAGAACTGCAGGACCGGCCATGGAGAATTGGGAGCCTTGCTACGCTGATGGGCGGGATGTAAATTGCCAACGGCCACTCGGGAGAAGTGTACGGTGTGTCCTGAAACATCTAAAAAACACAGCTTGGAGAGCATAGGGCACTTCCACTCATGGGCGTATAAATTGGGAAAACTAAAAATCAGCAAGACACAGGCACCCCAAAGTTTAGGGCTGCTCTGTTGACAAGAACCCCCACTTCATTACACCTTAAATATCCTAGGAAAGAGAAAAATGCATAAAGAAGTTGGGGTCCTCATGTACAATGGAATATCACTCAGCCATGAAATCAACGTCATAAGGCTAGTAGCAGCACGATGAGTGGATTTAGATACGACGATTCTAAGTGAAATAAGTGACACAGAAAAAGACAGTTATCCTAAGATATCACTTAGAGAGGGAATGTAAAAACCGCTACACTTGAACTGAATTACAAAACAGAACAGAGTCACACGTTTAGAAAACACACTATGGCTGCTGAACGGGAAAGGTGAGGTGGGGTGATGCATAAAACAAGGGTTTCAAATTAGCTCCGATACCGTTCCATAAACCCAATATGTAAGAGACAAGACCTATTCCTTTTTCAGTGAACTGGACTCAACACCCCCTATTCACCGCACAAGAATATATCTGACTAGTAAGAATCCTCAAACCTATGTATTGATATCTCTCTGTAAGTGAGTCAACGGGGTTTAAAGCGGCATAAACACAGCCGTGAAAAGCAGCTAAACCCCATTATAAAAATAAATTACTTTTCAAAACCCGTGAAACAAAGACAGTGAAAGAGAGAGAAATTCTTCCAAAATTCGTTCAGGGGCTGTGATGCAACCTGGATTGACCATATCTAGACCCACAGCTGATTGAGACATAAGGGTGGACACTCTTGGGGCTGAGAGGTTCGGTGAGGTTGGGTGAGCCAACGCAGACCCTTTCAAGTAATACTGCATGGTACCCATCCCATGGGTCCCAAATCTCCAGGTTCAAGGGCATCTTCCTACATCGAAAACAGGCATGAGAAACCCAGAAGATGGTACACCGTGTGATCGGGAAAGTTTCTAAAACACACCTCATTTCTCATCTCCTTTGCTCGGGTTCCCCATTCCAGCCGATTTACTAGCCATCTCCCTCCTTGGAGAATCAGCACCTTTAACCTCCTGTTCCGTACAGGTTGCAATTTTTCCTGAGGATGAACGGGAAGAGGGGGAACCAATGAGAGACTAGCTCTAGGTGTTGGGACAGGCACAGGTCACTCTATTTTCCCATCAGGAAGAAAAATTAAGCACAAGCTCAGCCTGCCCCCCAGAACCAGAAGAGGGCCTGAAGCAATCCTGCGCTTTTGCGGCCAGCTCCCAAAAAAGCGAGTTGAAAAATGGAGCTCAGGGGCACTGCAATTCACAAACCTGCAGAGTTTTAAATGATACCTCTCGTCCACAAATATATTAAGGGAAGGCAACGAAGAGGCTTTGAAAGCAAGGCAGAATTGCAGGAAACAGATTTCAGGAGGTAGATTCGAATCGCCTTGAAAGCACATGAAAAGCGGCAAAACGTGGACAATGATGCCCTTGGCCAAAAAGGGCGTATGCGTTTTTTCCTGAATATATTCAGGAAAAAACGCATACGCCCTTTTTGGCCAACCAAGCAACCTGGAAAGGCCAATCAGCGCTCCAAAGTAGTCTGGCTTCCCAGCGGGAAAAAGGGCCATGCGGAAAAAAGTGTCCAAAGCAGAAATGCAGGACCGGCCATGGAGAAATTGGAGCCTTGCTACGCTGATGGGCGGGATGTAAATTGCCAACAGCCACTCGGGAGAAGTGTACGGTGTGTCCTGAAACATCTAAAAAACACAGCTTGGAGAGCATAGGGCACTTCCACTCATGGGCGTATAAATTGGGAAAACTAAAAATCAGCAAGACACAGGCACCCCAAAGTTTAGGGCTGCTCTGTTGACAAGAATCCCCACTTCATTACACCTTAAATATCCTAGGAAAGAGAAAAATGGATAAAGAAGTTGTGGTCCTCATGTACAATGGAATATCACTCAGCCATGAAATCAACGTCATAAGGCTAGTAGCAGCACGATGAGTGGATTTAGGTACGACGATTCTAAGTGAAATAAGTCACACAGAAAAAGACACTTATCCTAAGATATCACTTCTAGAGGGAATGTAAAAACGGCTACACTTGAACTGAATTACAAAACAGAACAGAGTCACACGTTTAGGAAACACACTATGGCTGCTGAACGGGAAAGGTGAGGTGGGGTGATGCATAAAACAAGGGTTTCAAATTAGCTCCGATACCGTTCCATTAACCCAATATGTAAGAGACAAGACCTATTCCTTTTTCAGTGAACTGGACTCAACACCCCCTATTCACCGCACAAGAATATATCTGACTAGTAAGAATCTTCAAACCTATGTATTGATATCTCTCTGTAAGTGAGTCAAGGGGGTGTAAAGCGGCATAAACACAGCCGTGAAAAGCAGCTAAACCCCATTATAAAAATAAATTACTTTTCAAAACCCGTGAAACAAAGACAGTGAAAGAGAGAGAAATTCTTCCAAAATTCGTTCAGGGGCTGTGATGCAACCTGGATTGACCATATCTAGACCCACTGCTGATTGAGACATAAGGGTGGACACTCTTGGGGCTGAGAGGTTCGGTGAGGTTGGGTGAGCCAACGCAGACCCTTTCAAGTAATACTGCATGGTACCCATCCCATGGGTCCCAAATCTCCAGGTTCAAGGGCATCTTCCTACATCGAAAACAGGCATGAGAAACCCAGAAGATGGTACACCGTGTGATGGGGAAAGGTTTCTAAAACGCACCTCATTTCTCATCTCCTTTGCTCGGGTTCGCCATTCCAGCCGATTTACTAGCCATCTCCCTCCTTGGAGAATCAGCACCTTTAACCTCCTGTTCCGTACAGGTTGCAATTTGTCCTGAGGATGAACGGGAAGAGGGGGAACCAATGAGAGACTAGCTCTAGGTGTTGGGACAGGCACAGGTCACTCTATTTTCCCATCAGGAAGAAGAATTAAGCACAAGCTCAGCCTGCCCCCCAGAACCAGAAGAGGGCCTGAAGCAATCCTGCGCTTTTGCGGCCAGCTCCCAAAAAAGCGAGTTGAAAAATGGAGCTCAGGGTCACTGCAATTCACAAACCTGCAGAGTTTTAAATGATACCTCTCGTCCACAAATATATTAAGGGAAGGCAACGAAGAGGCTTTGAAAGCAAGGCAGAATTGCAGGAAACAGATTTCAGGAGGTAGATTCGAATCGCCTTGAAAGCACATGAAAAGCGGCAAAACGTGGACAATGATGCCCTTGGCCAAAAAGGGCGTATGTGTTTTTTCCTGAATATATTCAGGAAAAAACGCATACGCCCTTTTTGGCCAACCAAGGAACCTGGAAAGGCAAATCAGCGCTCCAAAGAAGTCTCGCTTCCCAGCGGGCAAAAGGGCCATGCAGAAAAAAGTGTCCAAACCAGAACTGCACGACCGGCCATGGAGAAATGGGAGCCTTGCTTCGCTGATGGGCAGGATGTAAATTGCCAACAGCCACTCGGGAGAAGTGTACGGTGTGTCCTGAAACATCTAAAAAACACAGCTTGGAGAGCATAGGGCACTTCCACTCATGGGCGTATAAATTGGGAAAACTAAAAATCAGCAAGACACAGGCACCCCAAAGTTTAGGGCTGCTCTGTTGACAAGAACCCCCACTTCATTACACCTTAAATATCCTAGGAAAGAGAAAAATGGATAAAGAAGTTGTGGTACTCATGTACAATGGAATATCACTCAGCCATGAAATCAACGTCATAAGGCTAGTAGCAGCACGATGAGTGGATTTAGGTACGACGATTCTAAGTGAAATAAGTCACACAGAAAAAGACACTTATCCTAAGATATCACTTAGAGAGGGAATGTAAAAACCGCTACACTTGAACTGAATTACAAAACAGAACAGAGTCACACGTTTAGAAAACACACTATGGCTGCTGAACGGGAAAGGTGAGGTGGGGTGATGCATAAAACAAGGGTTTCAAATTAGCTCCGATACCGTTCCATAAACCCAATATGTAAGAGACAAGACCTATTCCTTTTTCAGTGAACTGGACTCAACACCCCCTATTCACCGCACAAGAATATATCTGACTAGTAAGAATCTTCCAACCTATGTATTGATATCTCTCTGTAAGTGAGTCAAGGGGGTGTAAAGCGGCATAAACACAGCCGTGAAAAGCAGCTAAACCCCATTATAAAAATAAATTACTTTTCAAAACCCGTGAAACAAAGACAGTGAAAGAGAGAGAAATTCTTCCAAAATTCGTTCAGGGGCTGTGATGCAACCTGGATTGACCATATCTAGACCCACAGCTGATTGAGACATAAGGGTGGACACTCTTGGGGCTGAGAGGTTCGGTGAGGTTGGGTGAGCCAACTCAGACCCTTTCAAGTAATACTGCATGGTACCCATCCCATGGGTCCCAAATCTCCAGGTTCAAGGGCATCTTCCTACATCGAAAACAGGCATGAGAAACCCAGAAGATGGTACACCGTGTGATCGGGAAAGGTTTCTAAAACGCACCTCATTTCTCATCTCCTTTCCTCGGGTTCACCATTCCAGCCGATTTACTAGCCATCTCCCTCCTTGGAGAATCAGCACCTTTAACCTCCTGTTCCGTACAGGTGGCAATTTGTCCTGAGGATGAACGGCAAGAGGGGGAACCAATGAGAGACTAGCTCTAGGTGTTGGGACAGGCACAGGTCACTCTATTTTCCCATCAGGAAGAAGAATTAAGCACAAGCTCAGCCTGCCCCCCAGAACCAGAAGAGGGCCTGAAGCAATCCTGCGCTTTTGCGGCCAGCTCCCAAAAAAGCGAGTTGAAAAATGGAGCTCAGGGGCACTGCAATTCACAAACCTGCAGAGTTTTAAATGATACCTCTCGTCCACAAATATATTAAGGGAAGGCAACGAAGAGGCTTTGAAAGCAAGGCAGAATTGCAGGAAACAGATTTCAGGAGGTAGATTCGAATCGCCTTGAAAGCACATGAAAAGCGGCAAAACGTGGACAATGATGCCCTTGGCCAAAAAGGGCGTATGCGTTTTTTCCTGAATATATTCAGGAAAAAACGCATACGCCCTTTTTGGCCAACCAAGCAACCTGGAAAGGCAAATCAGCGCTCCAAAGAAGTCTGGCTTCCCAGCGGGAAAAAGGGCCATGCGGAAAAAAGTGTCCAAAGCAGAAATGCAGGACCGGCCATGGAGAAATGGGAGCCTTGCTACGCTGATGGGCGGGATGTAAATTGCCAACAGCCACTCGGGAGAAGTGTACGGTGTGTCCTGAAACATCTAAAAAACACAGCTTGGAGAGCATAGGGCACTTCCACTCATGGGCGTATAAATTGGGAAAACTAAAAATCAGCAAGACACAGGCACCCCAAAGTTTAGGGCTGCTCTGTTGACAAGAATCCCCACTTCATTACACCTTAAATATCCTAGGAAAGAGAAAAATGGATAAAGAAGTTGTGGTCCTCATGTACAATGGAATATCACTCAGCCATGAAATCAACGTCATAAGGCTAGTAGCAGCACGATGAGTGGATTTAGGTACGACGATTCTAAGTGAAATAAGTCACACAGAAAAAGACACTTATCCTAAGATATCACTTCTAGAGGGAATGTAAAAACCGCTACACTTGAACTGAATTACAAAACAGAACAGAGTCACACGTTTAGGAAACACACTATGGCTGCTGAACGGGAAAGGTGAGGTGGGGTGATGCATAAAACAAGGGTTTCAAATTAGCTCCGATACCGTTCCATAAACCCAATATGTAAGAGACAAGACCTATTCCTTTTTCAGTGAACTGGACTCAACACCCCCTATTCACCGCACAAGAATATATCTGACTAGTAAGAATCTTCCAACCTATGTATTGATATCTCTCTGTAAGTGAGTCAAGGGGGTGTAAAGCGGCATAAACACAGCCGTGAAAAGCAGCTAAACCCCATTATAAAAATAAATTACTTTTCAAAACCCGTGAAACAAAGACAGTGAAAGAGAGAGAAATTCTTCCAAAATTCGTTCAGGGGCTGTGATGCAACCTGGATTGACCATATCTAGACCCACAGCTGATTGAGACATAAGGGTGGACACTCTTGGGGCTGAGAGGTTCGGTGAGGTTGGGTGAGCCAACGCAGACCCTTTCAAGTAATACTGCATGGTACCCATCCCATGGGTCCCAAATCTCCAGGTTCAAGGGCATCTTCCTACATCGAAAACAGGCATGAGAAACCCAGAAGATGGTACACCGTGTGATCGGGAAAGGTTTCTAAAACGCACCTCATTTCTCATCTCCTTTCCTCGGGTTCACCATTCCAGCCGATTTACTAGCCATCTCCCTCCTTGGAGAATCAGCACCTTTAACCTCCTGTTCCGTACAGGTGGCAATTTGTCCTGAGGATGAACCGCAAGAGGGGGAACCAATGAGAGACTAGCTCTAGGTGTTGGGACAGGCACAGGTCACTCTATTTTCCCATCAGGAAGAAGAATTAAGCACAAGCTCAGCCTGCCCCCCAGAACCAGAAGAGGGCCTGAAGCAATCCTGCGCTTTTGCGGCCAGCTCCCAAAAAAGCGAGTTGAAAAATGGAGCTCAGGGGCACTGCAATTCACAAACCTGCAGAGTTTTAAATGATACCTCTCGTCCACAAATATATTAAGGGAAGGCAACGAAGAGGCTTTGAAAGCAAGGCAGAATTGCAGGAAACAGATTTCAGGAGGTAGATTCGAATCGCCTTGAAAGCACATGAAAAGCGGCAAAACGTGGACAATGATGCCCTTGGCCAAAAAGGGCGTATGCGTTTTTTCCTGAATATATTCAGGAAAAAACGCATACGCCCTTTTTGGCCAACCAAGCAACCTGGAAAGGCAAATCAGCGCTCCAAAGAAGTCTGGCTTCCCAGCGGGAAAAAGGGCCATGCGGAAAAAAGTGTCCAAAGCAGAAATGCAGGACCGGCCATGGAGAAATGGGAGCCTTGCTACGCTGATGGGCGGGATGTAAATTGCCAACAGCCACTCGGGAGAAGTGTACGGTGTGTCCTGAAACATCTAAAAAACACAGCTTGGAGAGCATAGGGCACTTCCACTCATGGGCGTATAAATTGGGAAAACTAAAAATCAGCAAGACACAGGCACCCCAAAGTTTAGGGCTGCTCTGTTGACAAGAATCCCCACTTCATTACACCTTAAATATCCTAGGAAAGAGAAAAATGGATAAAGAAGTTGTGGTCCTCATGTACAATGGAATATCACTCAGCCATGAAATCAACGTCATAAGGCTAGTAGCAGCACGATGAGTGGATTTAGGTACGACGATTCTAAGTGAAATAAGTCACACAGAAAAAGACACTTATCATAAGATATCACTTATAGAGGGAATGTAAAAACCGCTACACTTGAACTGAATTACAAAACAGAACAGAGTCACACGTTTAGGAAACACACTATGGCTGTTGAACGGGAAAGGTGAGGTGGGGTGATGCATAAAACAAGGGTTTCAAATTATCTCTGATACCGTTCCATAAACCCAATATGTAAGAGACAAGACCTATTCCTTTTTCAGTGAACTGGACTCAACACCCCCTATTCACCGCACAAGAATATATCTGACTAGTAAGAATCTTCAAACCTATGTATTGATATCTCTCTGTAAGTGAGACAAGGGGGTGTCAAGCGGCATAAACACAGCCGTGAAAAGCAGCTAAACCCCATTATAAAAATAAATGACTTTTCAAAACCCGTGAAACAAAGACAGTGAAAGAGAGAGAAATTCTTACAAAATTCGTTCAGGGGCTGTGATGCAACCTGGATTGACCATATCTAGACCCACAGCTGATTGAGACATAAGGGTGGACACTCTTGGGGCTGAGAGGTTCGGTGAGGTTGGGTGAGCCAACGCAGACCCTTTCAAGTAATACTGCATGGTACCCATCCCATGGGTCCCAAATCTCCAGGTTCAAGGGCATCTTCCTACATCGAAAACAGGCATGAGAAACCCAGAAGATGGTACACCGTGTGATCGGGAAAGGTTTCTAAAACGCACCTCATTTCTCATCTCCTTTGCTCGGGTTCGCCATTCCAGCCGATTTACTAGCCATCTCCCTCCTTGGAGAATCAGCACCTTTAACCTCCTGTTCCGTACAGGTTGCAATTTGTCCTGAGGATGAACGGGAAGAGGGGGAACCAATGAGAGACTAGCTCTAGGTGTTGGGACAGGCACAGGTCACTCTATTTTCCCATCAGGAAGAAGAATTAAGCACAAGCTCAGCCTCCCCCCAGAACCAGAAGAGGGCCTGAAGCAATCCTGCGCTTTTGCGGCCAGCTCCCAAAAAAGCGAGTTGAAAAATGGAGCTCAGGGGCACTGCAATTCACAAACCTGCAGAGTTTTAAATGATACCTCTCGTCCACAAATATATTAAGGGAAGGCAACGAAGAGGCTTTGAAAGCAAGGCAGAATTGCAGGAAACAGATTTCAGGAGGTAGATTCGAATCGCCTTGAAAGCACATGAAAAGCGGCAAAACGTGGACAATGATGCCCTTGGCCAAAAAGGGCGTATGCGTTTTTTCCTGAATATATTCAGGAAAAAACGCATACGCCCTTTTTGGCCAACCAAGCAACCTGGAAAGGCAAATCAGCGCTCCAAAGAAGTCTGGCTTCCCAGCGGGAAAAAGGGCCATGCGGAAAAAAGTGTCCAAAGCAGAAATGCAGGACCGGCCATGGAGAAATGGGAGCCTTGCTACGCTGATGGGCGGGATGTAAATTGCCAACAGCCACTCGGGAGAAGTGTACGGTGTGTCCTGAAACATCTAAAAAACACAGCTTGGAGAGCATAGGGCACTTCCACTCATGGGCGTATAAATTGGGAAAACTAATAATCAGCAAGACACAGGCACCCCAAAGTTTAGGGCTGCTCTGTTGACAAGAATCCCCACTTCATTACACCTTAAATATCCTAGGAAAGAGAAAAATGGATAAAGAAGTTGTGGTCCTCATGTACAATGGAATATCACTCAGCCATGAAATCAACGTCATAAGGCTAGTAGCAGCACGATGAGTGGATTTAGGTACGACGATTCTAAGTGAAATAAGTCACACAGAAAAAGACACTTATCCTAAGATATCACTTCTAGAGGGAATGTAAAAACCGCTACACTTGAACTGAATTACAAAACAGAACAGAGTCACACGTTTAGGAAACACACTATGGCTGCTGAACGGGAAAGGTGAGGTGGGGTGATGCATAAAACAAGGGTTTCAAATTAGCTCCGATACCGTTCCATAAACCCAATATGTAAGAGACAAGACCTATTCCTTTTTCAGTGAACTGGACTCAACACCCCCTATTCACCGCACAAGAATATATCTGACTAGTAAGAATCTTCCAACCTATGTATTGATATCTCTCTGTAAGTGAGTCAAGGGGGTGTAAAGCAGCATAAACACAGCCGTGAAAAGCAGCTAAACCCCATTATAAAAATAAATTACTTTTCAAAACCCGTGAAACAAAGACAGTGAAAGAGAGAGAAATTCTTCCAAAATTCGTTCAGGGGCTGTGATGCAACCTGGATTGACCATATCTAGACCCACAGCTGATTGAGACATAAGGGTGGACACTCTTGGGGCTGAGAGGTTCGGTGAGGTTGGGTGAGCCAACGCAGACCCTTTCAAGTAATACTGCATGGTACCCATCCCATGGGTCCCAAATCTCCAGGTTCAAGGGCATCTTCCTACATCGAAAACAGGCATGAGAAACCCAGAAGATGGTACACCGTGTGATCGGGAAAGGTTTCTAAAACGCACCTCATTTCTCATCTCCTTTCCTCGGGTTCACCATTCCAGCCGATTTACTAGCCATCTCCCTCCTTGGAGAATCAGCACCTTTAACCTCCTGTTCCGTACAGGTGGCAATTTGTCCTGAGGATGAACCGCAAGAGGGGGAACCAATGAGAGACTAGCTCTAGGTGTTGGGACAGGCACAGGTCACTCTATTTTCCCATCAGGAAGAAGAATTAAGCACAAGCTCAGCCTGCCCCCCAGAACCAGAAGAGGGCCTGAAGCAATCCTGCGCTTTTGCGGCCAGCTCCCAAAAAAGCGAGTTGAAAAATGGAGCTCAGGGGCACTGCAATTCACAAACCTGCAGAGTTTTAAATGATACCTCTCGTCCACAAATATATTAAGGGAAGGCAACGAAGAGGCTTTGAAAGCAAGGCAGAATTGCAGGAAACAGATTTCAGGAGGTAGATTCGAATCGCCTTGAAAGCACATGAAAAGCGGCAAAACGTGGACAATGATGCCCTTGGCCAAAAAGGGCGTATGCGTTTTTTCCTGAATATATTCAGGAAAAAACGCATACGCCCTTTTTGGCCAACCAAGCAACCTGGAAAGGCAAATCAGCGCTCCAAAGAAGTCTGGCTTCCCAGCGGGAAAAAGGGCCATGCGGAAAAAAGTGTCCAAAGCAGAAATGCAGGACCGGCCATGGAGAAATGGGAGCCTTGCTACGCTGATGGGCGGGATGTAAATTGCCAACAGCCACTCGGGAGAAGTGTACGGTGTGTCCTGAAACATCTAAAAAACACAGCTTGGAGAGCATAGGGCACTTCCACTCATGGGCGTATAAATTGGGAAAACTAAAAATCAGCAAGACACAGGCACCCCAAAGTTTAGGGCTGCTCTGTTGACAAGAATCCCCACTTCATTACACCTTAAATATCCTAGGAAAGAGAAAAATGGATAAAGAAGTTGTGGTCCTCATGTACAATGGAATATCACTCAGCCATGAAATCAACGTCATAAGGCTAGTAGCAGCACGATGAGTGGATTTAGGTACGACGATTCTAAGTGAAATAAGTCACACAGAAAAAGACACTTATCCTAAGATATCACTTCTAGAGGGAATGTAAAAACCGCTACACTTGAACTGAATTACAAAACAGAACAGAGTCACACGTTTAGGAAACACACTATGGCTGCTGAACGGGAAAGGTGAGGTGGGGTGATGCATAAAACAAGGGTTTCAAATTAGCTCCGATACCGTTCCATAAACCCAATATGTAAGAGACAAGACCTATTCCTTTTTCAGTGAACTGGACTCAACACCCCCTATTCACCGCACAAGAATATATCTGACTAGTAAGAATCTTCCAACCTATGTATTGATATCTCTCTGTAAGTGAGTCAAGGGGGTGTAAAGCGGCATAAACACAGCCGTGAAAAGCAGCTAAACCCCATTATAAAAATAAATGACTTTTCAAAACCCGTGAAACAAAGACAGTGAAAGAGAGAGAAATTCTTCCAAAATTCGTTCAGGGGCTGTGATGCAACCTGGATTGACCATATCTAGACCCACAGCTGATTGAGACATAAGGGTGGACACTCTTGGGGCTGAGAGGTTCGGTGAGGTTGGGTGAGCCAACGCAGACCCTTTCAAGTAATACTGCATGGTACCCATCCCATGGGTCCCAAATCTCCAGGTTCAAGGGCATCTTCCTACATCGAAAACAGGCATGAGAAACCCAGAAGATGGTACACCGTGTGATCGGGAAAGGTTTCTAAAACGCACCTCATTTCTCATCTCCTTTCCTCGGGTTCACCATTCCAGCCGATTTACTAGCCATCTCCCTCCTTGGAGAATCAGCACCTTTAACCTCCTGTTCCGTACAGGTGGCAATTTGTCCTGAGGATGAACGGCAAGAGGGGGAACCAATGAGAGACTAGCTCTAGGTGTTGGGACAGGCACAGGTCACTCTATTTTCCCATCAGGAAGAAGAATTAAGCACAAGCTCAGCCTGCCCCCCAGAACCAGAAGAGGGCCTGAAGCAATCCTGCGCTTTTGCGGCCAGCTCCCAAAAAAGCGAGTTGAAAAATGGAGCTCAGGGGCACTGCAATTCACAAACCTGCAGAGTTTTAAATGATACCTCTCGTCCACAAATATATTAAGGGAAGGCAACGAAGAGGCTTTGAAAGCAAGGCAGAATTGCAGGAAACAGATTTCAGGAGGTAGATTCGAATCGCCTTGAAAGCACATGAAAAGCGGCAAAACGTGGACAATGATGCCCTTGGCCAAAAAGGGCGTATGCGTTTTTTCCTGAATATATTCAGGAAAAAACGCATACGCCCTTTTTGGCCAACCAAGCAACCTGGAAAGGCAAATCAGCGCTCCAAAGAAGTCTGGCTTCCCAGCGGGAAAAAGGGCCATGCGGAAAAAAGTGTCCAAAGCAGAAATGCAGGACCGGCCATGGAGAAATGGGAGCCTTGCTACGCTGATGGGCGGGATGTAAATTGCCAACAGCCACTCGGGAGAAGTGTACGGTGTGTCCTGAAACATCTAAAAAACACAGCTTGGAGAGCATAGGGCACTTCCACTCATGGGCGTATAAATTGGGAAAACTAAAAATCAGCAAGACACAGGCACCCCAAAGTTTAGGGCTGCTCTGTTGACAAGAATCCCCACTTCATTACACCTTAAATATCCTAGGAAAGAGAAAAATGGATAAAGAAGTTGTGGTCCTCATGTACAATGGAATATCACTCAGCCATGAAATCAACGTCATAAGGCTAGTAGCAGCACGATGAGTGGATTTAGGTACGACGATTCTAAGTGAAATAAGTCACACAGAAAAAGACACTTATCCTAAGATATCACTTCTAGAGGGAATGTAAAAACCGCTACACTTGAACTGAATTACAAAACAGAACAGAGTCACACGTTTAGGAAACACACTATGGCTGCTGAACGGGAAAGGTGAGGTGGGGTGATGCATAAAACAAGGGTTTCAAATTAGCTCCGATACCGTTCCATAAACCCAATATGTAAGAGACAAGACCTATTCCTTTTTCAGTGAACTGGACTCAACACCCCCTATTCACCGCACAAGAATATATCTGACTAGTAAGAATCTTCCAACCTATGTATTGATATCTCTCTGTAAGTGAGTCAAGGGGGTGTAAAGCGGCATAGACACAGCCGTGAAAAGCAGCTAAACCCCATTATAAAAATAAATTACTTTTCAAAACCCGTGAAACAAAGACATTGAAAGAGAGAGAAATTCTTCCAAAATTCGTTCAGGGGCTGTGATGCAACCTGGATTGACCATATCTAGACCCACAGCTGATTGAGACATAAGGGTGGACACTCTTGGGGCTGAGAGGTTCGGTGAGGTTGGGTGAGCCAACGCAGACCCTTTCAAGTAATACTGCATGGTACCCATCCCATGGGTCCCAAATCTCCAGGTTCAAGGGCATCTTCCTACATCAAAAACAGGCATGAGAAACCCAGAAGATGGTACACCGTGTGATCGGGAAAGGTTTCTAAAACGCACCTCATTTCTCATCTCCTTTCCTCGGGTTCACCATTCCAGCCGATTTACTAGCCATCTCCCTCCTTGGAGAATCAGCACCTTTAACCTCCTGTTCCGTACAGGTGGCAATTTGTCCTGAGGATGAACCGCAAGAGGGGGAACCAATGAGAGACTAGCTCTAGGTGTTGGGACAGGCACAGGTCACTCTATTTTCCCATCAGGAAGAAGAATTAAGCACAAGCTCAGCCTGCCCCCCAGAACCAGAAGAGGGCCTGAAGCAATCCTGCGCTTTTGCGGCCAGCTCCCAAAAAAGCGAGTTGAAAAATGGAGCTCAGGGGCACTGCAATTCACAAACCTGCAGAGTTTTAAATGATACCTCTCGTCCACAAATATATTAAGGGAAGGCAACGAAGAGGCTTTGAAAGCAAGGCAGAATTGCAGGAAACAGATTTCAGGAGGTAGATTCGAATCGCCTTGAAAGCACATGAAAAGCGGCAAAAGGTGGACAATGATGCCCATGGCCAAAAAGGGCGTATGCGTTTTTTCCTGAATATATTCAGGAAAAAACGCATACGCCCTTTTTGGCCAACCAAGCAACCTGGAAAGGCAAATCAGCGCTCCAAAGAAGTCTGGCTTCCCAGCGGGAAAAAGGGCCATGCGGAAAAAAGTGTCCAAAGCAGAAATGCAGGACCGGCCATGGAGAAATGGGAGCCTTGCTACGCTGATGGGCGGGATGTAAATTGCCAACAGCCACTCGGGAGAAGTGTACGGTGTGTCCTGAAACATCTAAAAAACACAGCTTGGAGAGCATAGGGCACTTCCACTCATGGGCGTATAAATTGGGAAAACTAAAAATCAGCAAGACACAGGCACCCCAAAGTTTAGGGCTGCTCTGTTGACAAGAATCCCCACTTCATTACACCTTAAATATCCTAGGAAAGAGAAAAATGGATAAAGAAGTTGTGGTCCTCATGTACAATGGAATATCACTCAGCCATGAAATCAACGTCATAAGGCTAGTAGCAGCACGATGAGTGGATTTAGGTACGACGATTCTAAGTGAAATAAGTCACACAGAAAAAGACACTTATCATAAGATATCACTTATAGAGGGAATGTAAAAACCGCTACACTTGAACTGAATTACAAAACAGAACAGAGTCACACGTTTAGGAAACACACTATGGCTGTTGAACGGGAAAGGTGAGGTGGGGTGATGCATAAAACAAGGGTTTCAAATTATCTCTGATACCGTTCCATAAACCCAATATGTAAGAGACAAGACCTATTCCTTTTTCAGTGAACTGGACTCAACACCCCCTATTCACCGCACAAGAATATATCTGACTAGTAAGAATCTTCAAACCTATGTATTGATATCTCTCTGTAAGTGAGACAAGGGGGTGTCAAGCGGCATAAACACAGCCGTGAAAAGCAGCTAAACCCCATTATAAAAATAAATGACTTTTCAAAACCCGTGAAACAAAGACAGTGAAAGAGAGAGAAATTCTTACAAAATTCGTTCAGGGGCTGTGATGCAACCTGGATTGACCATATCTAGACCCACAGCTGATTGAGACATAAGGGTGGACACTCTTGGGGCTGAGAGGTTCGGTGAGGTTGGGTGAGCCAACGCAGACCCTTTCAAGTAATACTGCATGGTACCCATCCCATGGGTCCCAAATCTCCAGGTTCAAGGGCATCTTCCTACATCGAAAACAGGCATGAGAAACCCAGAAGATGGTACACCGTGTGATCGGGAAAGGTTTCTAAAACGCACCTCATTTCTCATCTCCTTTGCTCGGGTTCGCCATTCCAGCCGATTTACTAGCCATCTCCCTCCTTGGAGAATCAGCACCTTTAACCTCCTGTTCCGTACAGGTTGCAATTTGTCCTGAGGATGAACGGGAAGAGGGGGAACCAATGAGAGACTAGCTCTAGGTGTTGGGACAGGCACAGGTCACTCTATTTTCCCATCAGGAAGAAGAATTAAGCACAAGCTCAGCCTCCCCCCAGAACCAGAAGAGGGCCTGAAGCAATCCTGCGCTTTTGCGGCCAGCTCCCAAAAAAGCGAGTTGAAAAATGGAGCTCAGGGGCACTGCAATTCACAAACCTGCAGAGTTTTAAATGATACCTCTCGTCCACAAATATATTAAGGGAAGGCAACGAAGAGGCTTTGAAAGCAAGGCAGAATTGCAGGAAACAGATTTCAGGAGGTAGATTCGAATCGCCTTGAAAGCACATGAAAAGCGGCAAAAGGTGGACAATGATGCCCTTGGCCAAAAAGGGCGTATGCGTTTTTTCCTGAATATATTCAGGAAAAAACGCATATGCCCTTTTTGGCCAACCAAGCAACCTGGAAAGGCAAATCAGCGCTCCAAAGAAGTCTGGCTTCCCAGCGGGAAAAAGGGCCATGCGGAAAAAAGTGTCCAAAGCAGAAATGCAGGACCGGCCATGGAGAATTGGGAGCCTTGCTACGCTGATGGGCGGGATGTAAATTGCCAACAGCCACTCAGGAGAAGTGTACGGTGTGTCCTGAAACATCTAAAAAACACAGCTTGGAGAGCATAGGGCACTTCCACTCATGGGCGTATAAATTGGGAAAACTAAAAATCAGCAAGACACAGGCACCCCAAAGTTTAGGGCTGCTCTGTTGACAAGAACCCCCACTTCATTACACCTTAAATATCCTAGGAAAGAGAAAAATGGATAAAGAAGTTGTGGTCCTCATGTACAATGGAATATCACTCAGCCATGAAATCAACGTCATAAGGCTAGTAGCAGCACGATGAGTGGATTTAGGTACGACGATTCTAAGTGAAATAAGTCACACAGAAAAAGACACTTATCCTAAGATATCACTTAGAGAGGGAATGTAAAAACCGCTACACTTGAACTGAATTACAAAACAGAACAGAGTCACACGTTTAGGAAACACACTATGGCTGCTGAACGGGAAAGGTGAGGTGGGGTGATGCATAAAACAAGGGTTTCAAATTAGCTCCGATACCGTTCCATAAACCCAATATGTAAGAGACAAGACCTATTCCTTTTGCAGTGAACTGGACTCAACACCCCCTATTCACCGCACAAGAATATATCTGACTAGTAAGAATCTTCAAACCTATGTATTGATATCTCTCTGTAAGTGAGTCAAGGGGGTGTAAAGCGGCATAAACACAGCCGTGAAAAGCAGCTAAACCCCATTATAAAAATAAATGACTTTTCAAAACCCGTGAAACAAAGACAGTGAAAGAGAGAGAAATTCTTCCAAAATTCGTTCAGGGGCTGTGATGCAACCTGGATTGACCATATCTAGACCCACAGCTGATTGAGACATAAGGGTGGACACTCTTGGGGCTGAGAGGTTCGGTGAGGTTGGGTGAGCCAACGCAGACCCTTTCAAGTAATACTGCATGGTACCCATCCCATGGGTCCCAAATCTCCAGGTTCAAGGGCATCTTCCTACATCGAAAACAGGCATGAGAAACCCAGAAGATGGCACACCGTGTGATCGGGAAAGGTTTCTAAAACGCACCTCATTTCTCATCTCCTTTGCTCGGGTTCGCCATTCCAGCCGATTTACTAGCCATCTCCCTCCTTGGAGAATCAGCACCTTTAACCTCCTGTTCTGTACAGGTTGCAATTTGTCCTGAGGATGAACGGGAAGAGGGGGAACCAATGAGAGACTAGCTCTAGGTGTTGGGACAGGCACAGGTCACTCTATTTTCCCATCAGGAAGAAGAATTAAGCACAAGCTCAGCCTGCCCCCCAGAACGAGAAGAGGGCCTGAAGCAATCCTGCGCTTTTGCGGCCAGCTCCCAAAAAAGCGAGTTGAAAAATGGAGCTCAGGGGCACTGCAATTCACAAACCTGCAGAGTTTTCAATGATACCTCTCATCCACAAATATATTAAGGGAAGGCAACGAAGAGGCTTTGAAAGCAAGGCAGAATTGCAGGAAACAGATTTCAGGAGGTAGATTCGAATCGCCTTGAAAGCACATGAAAAGCGGCAAAACGTGGACAATGATGCCCTTGGCCAAAAAGGGCGTATGCGTTTTTTCCTGAATATATTCAGGAAAAAACGCATACGCCCTTTTTGGCCAACCAAGCAACCTGGAAAGGCAAATCAGCGCTCCAAAGAAGTCTGGCTTCACAGTGGGAAAAAGGGCCATGCGGAAAAAGTGTCCAAAGCAGAAATGCAGGACCGGCCATGGAGAAATGGGAGCCTTGCTACGCTGATGGGCGGGATGTAAATTGCCAACAGCCACTCTGGAGAAGTGTACGGTGTGTCCTGAAACATCTAAAAAACACAGCTTGGAGAGCATAGGGCACTTCCACTCATGGGCGTATATATTGGGAAAACTAAAAATCAGCAAGACACAGGCACCCCAAAATTTAGGGCTGCTCTGTTGACAAGAACCCCCACTTCATTACACCTTAAATATCCTAGGAAAGAGAAAAATGGATAAAGAAGTTGTGGTCCTCATGTACAAATGAATATCACTCAGCCATGAAATCAACGTCATAAGGCTAGTAGCAGCACGATGAGTGGATTTAGGTACGACGATTCTAAGTGAAATAAGTCACACAGAAAAAGACACTTATCCTAAGATATCACTTAGAGAGGGAATGTAAAAACCGCTACACTTGAACTGAATTACAAAACAGAACAGAGTCACACGTTTAGGAAACACACTATGGCTGCTGAACGGGAAAGGTGAGGTGGGGTGATGCATAAAACAAGGGTTTCAAATTCGCTCCGATACCGTTCCATAAACCCAATATGTAAGAGACAAGACCTATTCCTTTTTCAGTGACCTGGACTCAACACCCCCTATTCACCGCACAAGAATATATCTGACTAGTAAGAATCTTCAAACCTATGTATTGATATCTCTCTGTAAGTGAGACAAGGGGGTGTAAAGCGGCATAAACACAGCCGTGAAAAGCAGCTAAACCCCATTATAAAAATAAATGACTTTTCAAAACCCGTGAAACAAAGACAGTGAAAGAGAGAGAAATTCTTCCAAAATTCGTTCAGGGGCTGTGATGCAACCTGGATTGACCATATCTAGACCCACTGCTGATTGAGACATAAGGGTGGACACTCTTGGGGCTGAGAGGTTCGGTGAGGTTGGGTGAGCCAACGCAGACCCTTTCAAGTAATACTGCATGGTACCCATCCCATGGGTCCCAAATCTCCAGGTTCAAGGGCATCTTCCTACATCGAAAACAGGCATGAGAAACCCAGAAGATGGTACACCGTGTGATCGGGAAAGGTTTCTAAAACGCACCTCATTTCTCATCTCCTTTGCTCGGGTTCGCCATTCCAGCCGATTTACTAGCCATCTCCCTCCTTGGAGAATCAGCACCTTTAACCTCCTGTTCCGTACAGGTTGCAATTTGTCCTGAGGATGAACGGGAAGAGGGGGAACCAATGAGAGACTAGCTCTAGGTGTTGGGACAGGCACAGGTCACTCTATTTTCCCATCAGGAAGAAGAATTAAGCACAAGCTCAGCCTCCCCCCAGAACCAGAAAAGGGCCTGAAGCAATCCTGCGCTTTTGCGGCCAGCTCCCAAAAAAGCGAGTTGAAAAATGGAGCTCAGGGGCACTGCAATTCAAAAACCTGCAGAGTTTTAAATGATACCTCTCGTCCACAAATATATTAAGGGAAGGCAACGAAGAGGCTTTGAAAGCAAGGCAGAATTGCAGGAAACAGATTTCAGGAGGTAGATTCGAATCGCCTTGAAAGCACATGAAAAGCGGCAAAACGTGGACAATGATGCCCTTGGCCAAAAAGGGCGTATGCGTTTTTTCCTGAATATATTCAGGAAAAAACGCATACGCCCTTTTTGGCCAACCAAGCAACCTGGAAAGGCAAATCAGCGCTCCAAAGAAGTCTCGCTTCCCAGCGGGCAAAAGGGCCATGCGGAAAAAAGTGTCCAAAGCAGAAATGCAGGACCGGCCATGGAGAATTGGGAGCCTTGCTACGCTGATGGGCGGGATGTAAATTGCCAACAGCCACTCAGGAGAAGTGTACGGTGTGTCCTGAAACATCTAAAAAACACAGCTTGGAGAGCATAGGGCACTTCCACTCATGGGCGTATAAATTGGGAAAACTAAAAATCAGCAAGACACAGGCACCCCAAAGTTTAGGGCTGCTCTGTTGACAAGAACCCCCACTTCATTACACCTTAAATATCCTAGGAAAGAGAAAAATGCATAAAGAAGTTGGGGTCCTCATGTACAATGGAATATCACTCAGCCATGAAATCAACGTCATAAGGCTAGTAGCAGCACGATGAGTGGATTTAGGTACGACGATTCTAAGTGAAATAAGTCACACAGAAAAAGACACTTATCATAAGATATCACTTCTAGAGGGAATGTAAAAACCGCTACACTTGAACTGAATTACAAAACAGAACAGAGTCACACGTTTAGGAAACACACTATGGCTGCTGAACGGGAAAGGTGAGGTGGGGTGATGCATAAAACAAGGGTTTCAAATTAGCTCCGATACCGTTCCATAAACCCAATATGTAAGAGACAAGACCTATTCCTTTTTCAGTGAACTGGACTCAACACCCCCTATTCACCGCACAAGAATATATCTGACTAGTAAGAATCCTCAAACCTATGTATTGATATCTCTCTGTAAGTGAGTCAAGGGGGTTTAAAGCGGCATAAACACAGCCGTGAAAAGCAGCTAAACCCCATTATAAAAATAAATTACTTTTCAAAATCCGTGAAACAAAGACAGTGAAAGAGAGAGAAATTCTTCCAAAATTCATTCAGGGGCTGTGATGCAACCTGGATTGACCATATCTAGACCCACAGCTGATTGAGACATAAGGGTGGACACTCTTGGGGCTGAGAGGTTCGATGAGGTTGGGTGAGCCAACGCAGACCCTTTCAAGTAATACTGCATGGTACCCATCCCATGGGTCCCAAATCTCCAGGTTCAAGGGCATCTTCCTACATCGAAAACAGGCATGAGAAACCCAGAAGATGGTACACCGTGTGATCGGGAAAGGTTTCTAAAACGCACCTCATTTCTCATCTCCTTTGCTCGGGTTCGCCATTCCAGCCGATTTACTAGCCATCTCCCTCCTTGGAGAATCAGCACCTTTAACCTCCTGTTCCGTACAGGTTGCAATTTGTCCTGAGGATGAACGGGAAGAGGGGGAACCAATGAGAGACTAGCTCTAGGTGTTGGGACAGGCACAGGTCACTCTATTTTCCCATCAGGAAGAAGAATTAAGCACAAGCTCAGCCTGCCCCCCAGAACCAGAAGAGGGCCTGAAGCAATCCTGCGCTTTTGTGGCCAGCTCCCAAAAAAGCGAGTTGAAAAATGGAGCTCAGGGGCACTGCAATTCACAAACCTGCAGAGTTTTAAATGATACCTCTCGTCCACAAATATATTAAGGGAAGGCTACGAAGAGGCTTTGAAAGCAAGGCAGAATTGCAGGAAACAGATTTCAGGAGGTAGATTCGAATCGCCTTGAAAGCACATGAAAAGCGGCAAAACGTGGACAATGATGCCCTTGGCCAAAAAGGGCGTATGCGTTTTTTCCTGAATATATTCAGGAAAGATCGCATACGCCCTTTTTGGCCAACCAAGCAACCTGGAAAGGCAAATCAGCGCTCCAAAGAAGTCTCGCTTCCCAGCGGGCAAAAGGGCCATGCGGAAAAAAGTGTCCAAACCAGAACTGCACGACCGGCCATGGAGAAATGAGAGCCTTGCTTCGCTGATGGGCGGGATGTAAATTGCCAACAGCCACTCGGGAGAAGTGTACGGTGTGTCCTGAAACATCTAAAAAACACAGCTTGGAGAGCATAGGGCACTTCCACTCATGGGCGTATAAATTGGGAAAACTAAAAATTAGCAAGACACAGGCACCCCAAAGTTTAGGGCTGCTCTGTTGACAAGAACCCCCACTTCATTACACCTTAAATATCCTAGGAAAGAGAAAAATGGATAAAGTAGTTGTGGTCCTCATGTACAATGGAATATCACTCAGCCATGAAATCAACGTCATAAGGCTAGTAGCAGCACGATGAGTGGATTTAGGTACGACGATTCTAAGTGAAATAAGTCACACAGAAAAAGACACTTATCCTAAGATATCACTTCGAGAGGGAATGTAAAAACCGCTACACTTGAACTGAATTACAAAACAGAACAGAGTCACACGTTTAGGAAACACACTATGGCTGCTGAACGGGAAAGGTGAGGTGGGGTGATGCATAAAACAAGGGTTTCAAATTCGCTCCGATACCGTTCCATAAACCCAATATGTAAGAGACAAGACCTATTCCTTTTTCAGTGACCTGGACTCAACACCCCCTATTCACCGCACAAGAATATATCTGACTAGTAAGAATCTTCAAACCTATGTATTGATATCTCTCTGTAAGTGAGTCAAGGGGGTGTAAAGCGGCATAAACACAGCCGTGAAAAGCAGCTAAACCCCATTATAAAAATAAATGACTTTTCAAAACCCGTGAAACAAAGACAGTGAAAGAGAGAGAAATTCTTCCAAAATTCGTTCAGGGGCTGTGATGCAACCTGGATTGACCATATCTAGACCCACTGCTGATTGAGACATAAGGGTGGACACTCTTGGGGCTGAGAGGTTCGGTGAGGTTGGGTGAGCCAACGCAGACCCTTTCAAGTAATACTGCATGGTACCCATCCCATGGGTCCCAAATCTCCAGGTTCAAGGGCATCTTCCTACATCGAAAACAGGCATGAGAAACCCAGAAGATGGTACACCGTGTGATCGGGAAAGGTTTCTAAAACGCACCTCATTTCTCATCTCCTTTGCTCGGGTTCGCCATTCCAGCCGATTTACTAGCCATCTCCCTCTTTGGAGAATCAGCACCTTTAACCTCCTGTTCCGTACAGGTTGCAATTTGTCCTGAGGATGAACGGGAAGAGGGGGAACCAATGAGAGACTAGCTCTAGGTGTTGGGACAGGCACAGGTCACTCTATTTTCCCATCAGGAAGAAGAATTAAGCACAAGCTCAGCCTGCCCCCCAGAACCAGAAGAGGGCCTGAAGCAATCCTGCGCTTTTGCGGCCAGCTCCCAAAAAAGCGAGTTGAAAAATGGAGCTCAGGGGCACTGCAATTCACAAACCTGCAGAGTTTTAAATGATACCTCTCGTCCACAAATATATTAAGGGAAGGCAACGAAGAGGCTTTGAAAGCAAGGCAGAATTGCAGGAAACAGATTTCAGGAGGTAGATTCGAATCGCCTTGAAAGCACATGAAAAGCGGCAAAACGTGGACAATGATGCCCTTGGCCAAAAAGGGCGTATGCGTTTTTTCCTGAATATATTCAGGAAAAAACGCATACGCCCTTTTTGGCCAACCAAGCAACCTGGAAAGGCAAATCAGCGCTCCAAAGAAGTCTCGCTTCCCAGCGGGCAAAAGGGCCATGCGGAAAAAAGTGTCCAAAGCAGAAATGCAGGACCGGCCATGGAGAATTGGGAGCCTTGCTACGCTGATGGGCGGGATGTAAATTGCCAACAGCCACTCAGGAGAAGTGTACGGTGTGTCCTGAAACATCTAAAAAACACAGCTTGGAGAGCATAGGGCACTTCCACTCATGGGCGTATAAATTGGGAAAACTAAAAATCAGCAAGACACAGGCACCCCAAAGTTTAGGGCTGCTCTGTTGACAAGAACCCCCACTTCATTACACCTTAAATATCCTAGGAAAGAGAAAAATGGATAAAGAAGTTGTGGTCCTCATGTACAATGGAATATCACTCAGCCATGAAATCAACGTCATAAGGCTAGTAGCAGCACGATGAGTGGATTTAGGTACGACGATTCTAAGTGAAATAAGTCACACAGAAAAAGACACTTATCCTAAGATATCACTTAGAGAGGGAATGTAAAAACCGCTACACTTGAACTGAATTACAAAACAGAACAGAGTCACACGTTTAGAAAACACACTATGGCTGCTGAACGGGAAAGGTGAGGTGGGGTGATGCATAAAACAAGGGTTTCAAATTAGCTCCGATACCGTTCCATAAACCCAATATGTAAGAGACAAGACCTATTCCTTTTTCAGTGAACTGGACTCAACACCCCCTATTCACCGCACAAGAATATATCTGACTAGTAAGAATCCTCAAACCTATGTATTGATATCTCTCTGTAAGTGAGTCAAGGGGGTTTAAAGCAGCATAAACACAGCCGTGAAAAGCAGCTAAACCCCATTATAAAAATAAATTACTTTTCAAAATCCGTGAAACAAAGACAGTGAAAGAGAGAGAAATTCTTCCAAAATTCATTCAGGGGCTGTGATGCAACCTGGATTGACCATATCTAGACCCACAGCTGATTGAGACATAAGGGTGGACACTCTTGGGGCTGAGAGGTTCGGTGAGGTTGGGTGAGCCAACGCAGACCCTTTCAAGTAATACTGCATGGTACCCATCCCATGGGTCCCAAATCTCCAGGTTCAAGGGCATCTTCCTACATCGAAAACAGGCATGAGAAACCCAGAAGATGGTACACCGTGTGATCGGGAAAGGTTTCTAAAACGCACCTCATTTCTCATCTCCTTTGCTCGGGTTCGCCATTCCAGCCGATTTACTAGCCATCTCCCTCCTTGGAGAATCAGCACCTTTAACCTCCTGTTCCGTACAGGTTGCAATTTGTCCTGAGGATGAACGGGAAGAGGGGGAACCAATGAGAGACTAGCTCTAGGTGTTGGGACAGGCACAGGTCACTCTATTTTCCCATCAGGAAGAAGAATTAAGCACAAGCTCAGCCTGCCCCCCAGAACCAGAAGAGGGCCTGAAGCAATCCTGCGCTTTTGCGGCCAGCTCCCAAAAAAGCGAGTTGAAAAATGGAGCTCAGGGGCACTGCAATTCACAAACCTGCAGAGTTTTAAATGATACCTCTCGTCCACAAATATATTAAGGGAAGGCAACGAAGAGGCTTTGAAAGCAAGGCAGAATTGCAGGAAACAGATTTCAGGAGGTAGATTCGAATCGCCTTGAAAGCACATGAAAAGCGGCAAAACGTGGACAATGATGCCCTTGGCCAAAAAGGGCGTATGCGTTTTTTCCTGAATATATTCAGGAAAAAACGCATACGCCCTTTTTGGCCAACCAAGCAACCTGGAAAGGCAAATCAGCGCTCCAAAGAAGTCTCGCTTCCCAGCGGGCAAAAGGGCCATGCGGAAAAAAGTGTCCAAAGCAGAAATGCAGGACCGGCCATGGAGAATTGGGAGCCTTGCTACGCTGATGGGCGGGATGTAAATTGCCAACAGCCACTCAGGAGAAGTGTACGGTGTGTCCTGAAACATCTAAAAAACACAGCTTGGAGAGCATAGGGCACTTCCACTCATGGGCGTATAAATTGGGAAAACTAAAAATCAGCAAGACACAGGCACCCCAAAGTTTAGGGCTGCTCTGTTGACAAGAACCCCCACTTCATTACACCTTAAATATCCTAGGAAAGAGAAAAATGGATAAAGAAGTTGTGGTCCTCATGTACAATGGAATATCACTCAGCCATGAAATCAACGTCATAAGGCTAGTAGCAGCACGATGAGTGGATTTAGGTACGACGATTCTAAGTGAAATAAGTCACACAGAAAAAGACACTTATCCTAAGATATCACTTAGAGAGGGAATGTAAAAACCGCTACACTTGAACTGAATTACAAAACAGAACAGAGTCACACGTTTAGAAAACACACTATGGCTGCTGAACGGGAAAGGTGAGGTGGGGTGATGCATAAAACAAGGGTTTCAAATTAGCTCCGATACCGTTCCATAAACCCAATATGTAAGAGACAAGACCTATTCCTTTTTCAGTGAACTGGACTCAACACCCCCTATTCACCGCACAAGAATATATCTGACTAGTAAGAATCCTCAAACCTATGTATTGATATCTCTCTGTAAGTGAGTCAAGGGGGTTTAAAGCAGCATAAACACAGCCGTGAAAAGCAGCTAAACCCCATTATAAAAATAAATTACTTTTCAAAATCCGTGAAACAAAGACAGTGAAAGAGAGAGAAATTCTTCCAAAATTCATTCAGGGGCTGTGATGCAACCTGGATTGACCATATCTAGACCCACAGCTGATTGAGACATAAGGGTGGACACTCTTGGGGCTGAGAGGTTCGGTGAGGTTGGGTGAGCCAACGCAGACCCTTTCAAGTAATACTGCATGGTACCCATCCCATGGGTCCCAAATCTCCAGGTTCAAGGGCATCTTCCTACATCGAAAACAGGCATGAGAAACCCAGAAGATGGTACACCGTGTGATCGGGAAAGGTTTCTAAAACGCACCTCATTTCTCATCTCCTTTGCTCGGGTTCGCCATTCCAGCCGATTTACTAGCCATCTCCCTCCTTGGAGAATCAGCACCTTTAACCTCCTGTTCCGTACAGGTTGCAATTTGTCCTGAGGATGAACGGGAAGAGGGGGAACCAATGAGAGACTAGCTCTAGGTGTTGGGACAGGCACAGGTCACTCTATTTTCCCATCAGGAAGAAGAATTAAGCACAAGCTCAGCCTGCCCCCCAGAACCAGAAGAGGGCCTGAAGCAATCCTGCGCTTTTGTGGCCAGCTCCCAAAAAAGCGAGTTGAAAAATGGAGCTCAGGGGCACTGCAATTCACAAACCTGCAGAGTTTTAAATGATACCTCTCGTCCACAAATATATTAAGGGAAGGCAACGAAGAGGCTTTGAAAGCAAGGCAGAATTGCAGGAAACAGATTTCAGGAGGTAGATTCGAATCGCCTTGAAAGCACATGAAAAGCGGCCAAACGTGGACAATGATGCCCTTGGCCAAAAAGGGCGTATGCGTTTTTTCCTGAATATATTCAGGAAAAAACGCATACGCCCTTTTTGGCCAACCAAGCAACCTGGAAAGGCAAATCAGCGCTCCAAAGAAGTCTCGCTTCCCAGCGGGCAAAAGGGCCATGCGGAAAAAAGTGTCCAAACCAGAACTGCACGACCGGCCATGGAGAAATGGGAGCCTTGCTTCGCTGATGGGCGGGATGTAAATTGCCAACAGCCACTCGGGAGAAGTGTACGGTGTGTCCTGAAACATCTAAAAAACACAGCTTGGAGAGCATAGGGCACTTCCACTCATGGGCGTATAAATTGGGAAAACTAAAAATCAGCAAGACACAGGCACCCCAAAGTTTAGGGCTGCTCTGTTGACAAGACCCCCACTTCATTACACCTTAAATATCCTAGGAAAGAGAAAAATGGATAAAGAAGTTGTGGTCCTCATGTACAATGGAATATCACTCAGCCATGAAATCAACGTCATAAGGCTAGTAGCAGCACGATGAGTGGATTTAGGTACGACGATTCTAAGTGAAATAAGTCACACAGAAAAAGACACTTATCATAACATATCACTTCTAGAGGGAATGTAAAAACCGCTACACTTGAACTGAATTACAAAACAGAACAGAGTCACACGTTTAGGAAACACACTATGGCTGCTGAACGGGAAAGGTGAGGTGGGGTGATGCATAAAACAAGGGTTTCAAATTAGCTCCGATACCGTTCCATAAACCCAATATGTAAGAGACAAGACCTATTCCTTTTTCAGTGAACTGGACTCAACACCCCGTATTCACCGCACAAGAATATATCTGACTAGTAAGAATCCTCAAACCTATGTATTGATATCTCTCTGTAAGTGAGTCAAGGGGGTTTAAAGCGGCATAAACACAGCCGTGAAAAGCAGCTAAACCCCATTATAAAAATAAATTACTTTTCAAAATCGGTAAAACAAAGACAGTGAAAGAGAGAGAAATTCTTCCAAAATTCATTCAGGGGCTGTGATGCAACCTGGATTGACCATATCTAGACCCACAGCTGATTGAGACATAAGGGTGGACACTCTTGGGGCTGAGAGGTTCGATGAGGTTGGGTGAGCCAACGCAGACCCTTTCAAGTAATACTGCATGGTACCCATCCCATGGGTCCCAAATCTCCAGGTTCAAGGGCATCTTCCTACATCGAAAACAGGCATGAGAAACCCAGAAGATGGTACACCGTGTGATCGGGAAAGGTTTCTAAAACGCACCTCATTTCTCATCTCCTTTGCTCGGGTTCGCCATTCCAGCCGATTTACTAGCCATCTCCCTCCTTGGAGAATCAGCACCTTTAACCTCCTGTTCCGTACAGGTTGCAATTTGTCCTGAGGATGAACGGGAAGAGGGGGAACCAATGAGAGACTAGCTCTAGGTGTTGGGACAGGCACAGGTCACTCTATTTTCCCATCAGGAAGAAGAATTAAGCACAAGCTCAGCCTGCCCCCCAGAACCAGAAGAGGGCCTGAAGCAATCCTGTGCTTTTGTGGCCAGCTCCCAAAAAAGCGAGTTGAAAAATGGAGCTCAGGGGCACTGCAATTCACAAACCTGCAGAGTTTTAAATGATACCTCTCGTCCACAAATATATTAAGGGAAGGCTACGAAGAGGCTTTGAAAGCAAGGCAGAATTGCAGGAAACAGATATCAGGAGGTAGATTCGAATCGCCTTGAAAGCACATGAAAAGCGGCAAAACGTGGACAATGATGCCCTTGGCCAAAAAGGGCGTATGCGTTTTTTCCTGAATATATTCAGGAAAGATCGCATACGCCCTTTTTGGCAAACCAAGCAACCTGGAAAGGCAAATCAGCGCGCCAAAGAAGTCTCGCTTCCCAGCGGGCAAAAGGGCCATGCGGAAAAAAGTGTCCAAAGCAGAAATGCAGGACCGGCCATGGAGAAATGGGAACCTTGCTACGCTGATGGGCGGGATGTAAATTGCCAACAGCCACTCTGGAGAAGTGTACGGTGTGTCCTGAAACATCCAAAAAACACAGCTTGGAGAGCATAGGGCACTTCCACTCATGGGCGTATAAATTGGGAAAACTAAAAATCAGCAAGACACAGGCACCCCAAAGTTTAGGGCTGCTCTGTTGACAAGAACCCCCACTTCATTACACCTTAAACATCCTAGGAAAGAGAAAAATGGATAAAGAAGTTGGGGTCCTCATGTACAATGGAATATCACTCAGCCATGAAATCAACGTCATAAGGCTAGTAGCAGCACGATGAGTGGATTTAGGTACGACGATTCTAAGTGAAATAAGTCACACAGAAAAAGACACTTATCATAAGATATCACTTCTAGAGGGAATGTAAAAACCGCTACACTTGAACTGAATTACAAAACAGAACAGAGTCACACGTTTAGGAAACACACTATGGCTGCTGAACGGGAAAGGTGAGGTGGGGTGATGCATAAAACAAGGGTTTCAAATTAGCTCCGATACCGTTCCATAAACCCAATATGTAAGAGACAAGACCTATTCCTTTTTCAGTGAACTGGACTCAACACCCCCTATTCACCGCACAAGAATATATCTCACTAGTAAAATCTTCAAACCTATGTACTGATATCTCTCTGTAAGTGAGTCAAGGGGGTGTAAAGCGGCATAAACACAGCCGTGAAAAGCAGCCAAACCCCATTATAAAAATAAATTACTTTTCAAAACCCGTGAAACAAAGACAGTGAAAGAGAGAGAAATTCTTCCAAAATTCGTTCAGGGGCTGTGATGCAACCTGGATTGACCATATCTAGACCCACAGCTGATTGAGACATAAGGGTGGACACTCTTGGGGCTGAGAGGTTCGGTGAGGTTGGGTGAGCCAACGCAGACCCTTTCAAGTAATACTGCATGGTACCCATCCCATGGGTCCCAAATCTCCAGGTTCAAGGGCATCTTCCTACATCGGAAACAGGCATGAGAAACCCAGAAGATGGTACACCGTGTGATCGGGAAAGGTTTCTAAAACGCACCTCATTTCTCATCTCCTTTGCTCGGGTTCGCCATTCCAGCCGATTTACTAGCCATCTCCCTCCTTGGAGAATCAGCACCTTTAACCTCCTGTACCGTACAGGTTGCAATTTGTCCTGAGGATGAACGGGAAGAGGGGGAACCAATGAGAGACTAGCTCTAGGTGTTGGGACAGGCACAGGTCACTCTATTTTCCCATCAGGAAGAAGAATTAAGCACAAGCTCAGCCTGCCCCCCAGAACCAGAAGAGGGCCTGAAGCAATCCTGCGCTTTTGCGGCCAGCTCCCAAAAAAGCGAGTTGAAAAATGGAGCTCAGGGGCACTGCAATTCACAAACCTGCAGAGTTTTCAATGATACCTCTCGTCCACAAATATATTAAGGGAAGGCAACGAAGAGGATTGAAAGCAAGGCAGAATTGCAGGAAACAGGTTTCAGGAGGTAGATTCGTATCGCCTTGAAAGCACACGAAAAGCGGCAAAACGTGGACAATGATGCCTTTGGCCAAAAAGGGCCTATGCGTTTTTTCCTGAATATATTCAGGAAAAAACGCATACGCTCTTTTTGGCCAACCAAGCAACCTGGAAAGGCAAATCAGCGCTCCGAAGAAGTCTCGCTTCCCAGCGGGCAAAAGGGCCATGCGGAAAAAAGTGTCCAAAGCAGAAATGCAGGACCGGCCATGGAGAAATGGGAGCCTTGCTACGCTGATGGGCGGGATGTAAATTTCCAACAGCCACTCGGGAGAAGTGTACGGTGTGTCCTGAAACATCTAAAAAACACAGCTTGGAGAGCATAGGGCACTTCCACTCATGGGCGTATAAATTGGGAAAACTAAAAATCAGCAAGACACAGGCACCCAAAAGTTTAGGGCTGCTCTGTTGACAAGAACCCCCACTTCATTACACCTTAAATATCCTAGGAAAGAGAAAAATGGATAAAGAAGTTGTGGTCCTCATGTACAATGGAATATCACTCAGCCATGAAATCAACGTCATAAGGCTAGTAGCAGCACGATGAGTGGATTTAGGTACGACGATTCTAAGTGAAATAAGTCACACAGAAAAAGACACTTATCCTAAGATATCACTTAGAGAGGGAATGTAAAAACGGCTACACTTGAACTGAATTACAAAACAGAACAGAGTCACACGTTTAGGAAACACACTATGGCTGCTGAACGGGAAAGGTGAGGTGGGGTGATGCATAAAACAAGGGTTTCAAATTAGCTCAGATACCGTTCCATAAACCCAATATGTAAGAGACAAGACCTATTCCTTTTTCAGTGAACTGGACTCAACACCCCCTATTCACCGCACAAGAATATATCTGACTAGTAAGAATCTTCAAACCTATGTACTGATATCTCTCTGTAAGTGAGTCAAGGGGGTGTAAAGCGGCATAAACACAGCCGTGAAAAGCAGCTAAACCCCATTATAAAAATAAATGACTTTTCAAAACCCGTGAAACAAAGACAGTGAAAGAGAGAGAAATTCTTCCAAAATTCGTTCAGGGGCTGTGATGCAACCTGGATTGACCATATCTAGACCCACAGCTGATTGAGACATAAGGGTGGACACTCTTGGGGCTGAGAGGTTCGGTGAGGTTGGGTGAGCCAACGCAGACCCTTTCAAGTAATACTGCATGGTACCCATCCCATGGGTCCCAAATCTCCAGGTTCAAGGGCATCTTCCTACATCGAAAACAGGCATGAGAAACCCAGAAGATGGTACACCGTGTGATCGGGAAAGGTTTCTAAAACGCACCTCATTTCTCATCTCCTTTGCTCGGGTTCGCCATTCCAGCCGATTTACTAGCCATCTCCCTCCTTGGAGAATCAGCACCTTTAACCTCCTGTTCCGTACAGGTTGCAATTTGTCCTGAGGATGAACGGGAAGAGGGGGAACCAATGAGAGACTAGCTCTAGGTGTTGGGACAGGCACAGGTCACTCTATTTTCCCATCAGGAAGAAGAATTAAGCACAAGCTCAGCCTGCCCCCTAGAACCAGAAGAGGGCCTGAAGCAATCCTGCGCTTTTGCGGCCAGCTCCCAAAAAAGCGAGTTGAAAAATGGAGCTCAGGGGCACTGCAATTCACAAACCTGCAGAGTGTTAAATGATACCTCTCGTCCACAAATATATTAAGGGAAGGCAACGAAGAGGCTTTGAAAGCAAGGCAGAATTGCAGGAAACAGATTTCAGGAGGTAGATTCGAATCGCCTTGAAAGCACATGAAAAGCGGCAAAACGTGGACAATGATGCCCTTGGCCAAAAAGGGCGTATGCGTTTTTTCCTGAATATATTCAGGAAAAAACGCATACGCCCTTTTTGGCCAACCAAGCAACCTGGAAAGGCAAATCAGCGCTCCAAAGAAGTCTGGCTTCCCAGCGGGAAAAAGGGCCATGTGGAAAAAAGTGTCCAAAGCAGAAATGCAGGACCGGATATGGAGAAATGGGAGCCTTGCTACGCTGATGGGCGGGATGTAAATTGCGAACAGCCACTCGGGAGAAGTGTACGGTGTGTCCTGAAACATCTAAAAAACACAGCTTGGAGAGCATAGGGCACTTCCACTCATGGGCGTATAAATTGGGAAAACTAAAAATCAGCAAGACACAGGCACCCCAAAGTTGAGGGCTGCTCTGTTGACAAGAACCCCCACTTCATTACACCTTAAATATCCTAGGAAAGAGAAAAATGGATAAAGAAGTTGTGGTCCTCATGTACAATGGAATATCACTCAGCCATGAAATCAACGTCATAAGGCTAGTAGCAGCACGATGAGTGGATTTAGGTACGACGATTCTAAGTGAAATAAGTCACACAGAAAAAGACACTTATCCTAAGATATCACTTAGAGAGGGAATGTAAAAACGGCTACACTTGAACTGAATTACAAAACAGAACAGAGTCACACGTTTAGGAAACACACTATGGCTGCTGAACGGGAAAGGTGAGGTGGGGTGATGCATAAAACAAGGGTTTCAAATTAGCTCAGATACCGTTCCATAAACCCAATATGTAAGAGACAAGACCTATTCCTTTTTCAGTGAACTGGACTCAACACCCCCTATTCACCGCACAAGAATATATCTGACTAGTAAGAATCTTCAAACCTATGTACTGATATCTCTCTGTAAGTGAGTCAAGGGGGTGTAAAGCGGCATAAACACAGCCGTGAAAAGCAGCTAAACCCCATTATAAAAATAAATGACTTTTCAAAACCCGTGAAACAAAGACAGTGAAAGAGAGAGAAATTCTTCCAAAATTCGTTCAGGGGCTGTGATGCAACCTGGATTGACCATATCTAGACCCACAGCTGATTGAGACATAAGGGTGGACACTCTTGGGGCTGAGAGGTTCGGTGAGGTTGGGTGAGCCAACGCAGACCCTTTCAAGTAATACTGCATGGTACCCATCCCATGGGTCCCAAATCTCCAGGTTCAAGGGCATCTTCCTACATCGAAAACAGGCATGAGAAACCCAGAAGATGGTACACCGTGTGATCGGGAAAGGTTTCTAAAACGCACCTCATTTCTCATCTCCTTTGCTCGGGTTCGCCATTCCAGCCGATTTACTAGCCATCTCCCTCCTTGGAGAATCAGCACCTTTAACCTCCTGTTCCGTACAGGTTGCAATTTGTCCTGAGGATGAACGGGAAGAGGGGGAACCAATGAGAGACTAGCTCTAGGTGTTGGGACAGGCACAGGTCACTCTATTTTCCCATCAGGAAGAAGAATTAAGCACAAGCTCAGCCTGCCCCCTAGAACCAGAAGAGGGCCTGAAGCAATCCTGCGCTTTTGCGGCCAGCTCCCAAAAAAGCGAGTTGAAAAATGGAGCTCAGGGGCACTGCAATTCACAAACCTGCAGAGTGTTAAATGATACCTCTCGTCCACAAATATATTAAGGGAAGGCAACGAAGAGGCTTTGAAAGCAAGGCAGAATTGCAGGAAACAGATTTCAGGAGGTAGATTCGAATCGCCTTGAAAGCACATGAAAAGCGGCAAAACGTGGACAATGATGCCCTTGGCCAAAAAGGGCGTATGCGTTTTTTCCTGAATATATTCAGGAAAAAACGCATACGCCCTTTTTGGCCAACCAAGCAACCTGGAAAGGCAAATCAGCGCTCCAAAGAAGTCTGGCTTCCCAGCGGGAAAAAGGGCCATGTGGAAAAAAGTGTCCAAAGCAGAAATGCAGGACCGGATATGGAGAAATGGGAGCCTTGCTACGCTGATGGGCGGGATGTAAATTGCCAACAGCCACTCGGGAGAAGTGTACGGTGTGTCCTGAAACATCTAAAAAACACAGCTTGGAGAGCATAGGGCACTTCCACTCATGGGCGTATAAATTGGGAAAACTAAAAATCAGCAAGACACAGGCACCCCAAAGTTGAGGGCTGCTCTGTTGACAAGAACCCCCACTTCATTACACCTTAAATATCCTAGGAAAGAGAAAAATGGATAAAGAAGTTGTGGTCCTCATGTACAATGGAATATCACTCAGCCATGAAATCAACGTCATAAGGCTAGTAGCAGCACGATGAGTGGATTTAGGTACGACGATTCTAAGTGAAATAAGTCACACAGAAAAAGACACTTATCCTAAGATATCACTTAGAGAGGGAATGTAAAAACCGCTACACTTGAACTGAATTACAAAACAGAACAGAGTCACACGTTTAGGAAACACACTATGGCTGCTGAACGGGAAAGGTGAGGTGGGGTGATGCATAAAACAAGGGTTTCAAATTCGCTCCGATACCGTTCCATAAACCCAATATGTAAGAGACAAGACCTATTCCTTTTTCAGTGACCTGGACTCAACACCCCCTATTCACCACACAAGAATATATCTGACTAGTAAGAATCTTCAAACCTATGTATTGATATCTCTCTGTAAGTGAGTCAAGGGGGTGTAAAGCGGCATAAACACAGCCGTGAAAAGCAGCTAAACCCCATTATAAAAATAAATTACTTTTCAAAACCCGTGAAACAAAGACAGTGAAAGAGAGAGAAATTCTTCCAAAATCCGTTCAGGGGCTGTGATGCAACCTGGATTGACCATATCTAGACCCACAGCTGATTGAGACATAAGGGTGGACACTCTTGGGGCTGAGAGGTTCGGTGAGGTTGGGTGAGCCAACGCAGACCCTTTCAAGTAATACTGCATGGTACCCATCCCATGGGTCCCAAATCTCCAGGTTCAAGGGCATCTTCCTACATCGAAAACAGGCATGAGAAACCCAGAAGATGGTACACCGTGTGATCGGGAAAGTTTTCTAAAACGCACCTCATTTCTCATCTCCTTTGCTCGGGTTCGCCATTCCAGCCGATTTACTAGACATCTCCCTCCTTGGAGAATCAGCACCTTTAACCTCCTGTTCCGTACAGGTTGCAATTTGTCCTGAGGATGAACGGGAAGAGGGGGAACCAATGAGAGACTAGCTCTAGGTGTTGGGACAGGCACAGGTCACTCTATTTTCCCATCAGGAAGAAGAATTAAGCACAAGCTCAGCCTGCTCCCCAGAACCAGAAGAGGGCCTGAAGCAATCCTGGGCTTTTGCGGCCAGCTCCCAAAAAAACGAGTTGAAAAATGGAGCTCAGGTGCACTGCAATTCACAAACCTGCAGAGTTTTAAATGATACCTCTCGTCCACAAATATATTAAGGGAAGGCAACGAAGAGGATTGAAAGCAAGGCAGAATTGCAGGAAACAGGTTTCAGGAGGTAGATTCGAATCGCCTTGAAAGCACACGAAAAGCGGCAAAACGTGGACAATGATGCCCTTGGCCAAAAAGGGCGTATGCGTTTTTTCCTGAATATATTCAGGAAAAAACGCATACGCTCTTTTTGGCCAACCAAGCAACCTGGAAAGGCAAATCAGCGCTGCAAAGAAGTCTCGCTTCCCAGCGGGCAAAAGGGCCATGCGGAAAAAAGTGTCCAAAGCAGAAATGCAGGACCGGCCATGGAGAAATGGGAGCCTTGCTACGCTGATGGGCGGGATGTAAATTTCCAACAGCCACTCTGGAGAAGTGTACGGTGTGTCCTGAAACATCTAAAAAACACAGCTTGGAGAGCATAGGGCACTTCCACTCATGGGCGTATAAATTGGGAAAACTAAAAATCAGCAAGACACAGGCACCCAAAAGTTTAGGGCTGCTCTGTTGACAAGAACCCCCACTTCATTACACCTTAAATATCCTAGGAAAGAGAAAAATGGATAAAGAAGTTGTGGTCCTCATGTACAATGGAATATCACTCAGCCATGAAATCAACGTCATAAGGCTAGTAGCAGCACGATGAGTGGATTTAGGTACGACGATTCTAAGTGAAATAAGTCACACAGAAAAAGACACTTATCCTAAGATATCACTTAGAGAGGGAATGTAAAAACCGCTACACTTGAACTGAATTACAAAACAGAACAGAGTCACACGTTTAGGAAACACACTATGGCTGCTGAACGGGAAAGGTGAGGTGGGGTGATGCATAAAACAAGGGTTTCAAATTCGCTCCGATACTGTTCCATAAACCCAATATGTAAGAGACAAGACCTATTCCTTTTTCAGTGACCTGGACTCAACACCCCCTATTCACCGCACAAGAATATATCTGACTAGTAAGAATCTTCAAACCTATGTATTGATATCTCTCTGTAAGTGAGTCAAGGGGGTGTAAAGCGGCATAAACACAGCCGTGAAAAGCAGCTAAACCCCATTATAAAAATAAATGACTTTTCAAAACCCGTGAAACAAAGACAGTGAAAGAGAGAGAAATTCTTCCAAAATTCGTTCAGGGGCTGTGATGCAACCTGGATTGACCATATCTAGACCCACTGCTGATTGAGACATAAGGGTGGACACTCTTGGGGCTGAGAGGTTCGGTGAGGTTGGGTGAGCCAACGCAGACCCTTTCAAGTAATACTGCATGGTACCCATCCCATGGGTCCCAAATCTCCAGGTTCAAGGGCATCTTCCTACATCGAAAACAGGCATGAGAAACCCAGAAGATGGTACACCGTGTGATCGGGAAAGGTTTCTAAAACGCACCTCAATTCTCATCTCCTTTGCTCGGGTTCGCCATTCCAGCCGATTTACTAGCCATCTCCCTCCTTGGAGAATCAGCACCTTTAACCTCCTGTTCCGTACAGGTTGCAACTTGTCCTGAGGATGAACGGGAAGAGGGGGAACCAATGAGAGACTAGCTCTAGGTGTTGGGACAGGCACAGGTCACTCTATTTTCCCATCAGGAAGAAGAATTAAGCACAAGCTCAGCCTGCCCCCCAGAACCAGAAGAGGGCCTGAAGCAATCCTGCGCTTTTGCGGCCAGCTCCCAAAAAAGCGAGTTGAAAAATGGAGCTCAGGGGCACTGCAATTCACAAACCTGCAGAGTTTTCAATGATACCTCTCGTCCACAAATATATTAAGGGAAGGCAACGAAGAGGCTTTGAAAGCAAGGCAGAATTGCAGGAAACAGATTTCAGGAGGTAGATTCGAATCGCCTTGAAAGCACATGAAAAGCGGCAAAACGTGGACAATGATGCCCTTGGCCAAAAAGGGCGTATGCGTTTTTTCCTGAATATATTCAGGAAAAAACGCATACGCCCTTTTTGGCCAACCAAGCAACCTGGAAAGGCAAATCAGCGCTCCAAAGAAGTCTGGCTTCCCAGCGGGAAAAAGGGCCATGTGGAAAAAAGTGTCCAAAGCAGAAATGCAGGACCGGCCATGGAGAAATGGGAACCTTGCTACGCTGATGGGCGGGATGTAAATTGCCAACAGCCACTCTGGAGAAGTGTACGGTGTGTCCTGAAACATCTAAAATACACAGCTTGGAGAGCATAGGGCACTTCCACTCATGGGCGTATAAATTGGGAAAACTAAAAATCAGCAAGACACAGGCACCCCAAAGTTTAGGGCTGCTCTGTTGACAAGAACCCCCACTTCATTACACCTTAAATATCCTAGGAAAGAGAAAAATGGATAAAGAAGTTGTGGTCCTCATGTACAATGGAATATCACTCTGCCATGAAATCAACGTCATAAGGCTAGTAGCAGCACGATGAGTGGATTTAGGTACGACGATTCTAAGTGAAATAAGTCACACAGAAAAAGACACTTATCCTAAGATATCACTTAGAGAGGGAATGTAAAAACCGCTACACTTGAACTGAATTACAAAACAGAACAGAGTCACACGTTTAGGAAACACACTATGGCTGCTGAACGGGAAAGGTGAGGTGGGGTGATGCATAAAACAAGGGTTTCAAATTCGCTCCGATACCGTTCCATAAACCCAATATGTAAGAGACAAGACCTATTCCTTTTTCAGTGACCTGGACTCAACACCCCCTATTCACCGCACAAGAATATATCTGACTAGTAAGAATCTTCAAACCTATGTATTGATATCTCTCTGTAAGTGAGTCAAGGGGGTGTAAAGCGGCATAAACACAGCCGTGAAAAGCAGCTAAACCCCATTATAAAAATAAATGACTTTTCAAAACCCGTGAAACAAAGACAGTGAAAGAGAGAGAAATTCTTCCAAAATTCGTTCAGGGGCTGTGATGCAACCTGGATTGACCATATCTAGACCCACAGCTGATTGAGACATAAGGGTGGACACTCTTGGGGCTGAGAGGTTCGGTGAGGTTGGGTGAGCCAACGCAGACCCTTTCAAGTAATACTGCATGGTACCCATCCCATGGGTCCCAAATCTCCAGGTTCAAGGGCATCTTCCTACATCGAAAACAGGCATGAGAAACCCAGAAGATGGTACACCGTGTGATCGGGAAAGGTTTCTAAAACGCACCTCATTTCTCATCTCCTTTGCTCGGGTTCGCCATTCCAGCCGATTTACTAGACATCTCCCTCCTTGGAGAATCAGCACCTTTAACCTCCTGTTCCGTACAGGTTGCAATTTGTCCTGAGGATGAACGGGAAGAGGGGGAACCAATGAGAGACTAGCTCTAGGTGTTGGGACAGGCACAGGTCACTCTATTTTCCCATCAGGAAGAAGAATTAAGCACAAGCTCAGCCTGCCCCCCAGAACCAGAAGAGGGCCTGAAGCAATCCTGCGCTTTTGTGGCCAGCTCCCAAAAAAGCGAGTTGAAAAATGGAGCTCAGGGGCACTGCAATTCACAAACCTGCAGAGTTTTAAATGATACCTCTCGTCCACAAATATATTAAGGGAAGGCAACGAAGAGGCTTTGAAAGCAAGGCAGAATTGCAGGAAACAGATTTCAGGAGGTAGATTCGAATCGCCTTGAAAGCACATGAAAAGCGGCCAAACGTGGACAATGATGCCCTTGGCCAAAAAGGGCGTATGCGTTTTTTCCTGAATATATTCAGGAAAAAACGCATACGCCCTTTTTGGCCAACCAAGCAACCTGGAAAGGCAAATCAGCGCTCCAAAGAAGTCTCACTTCCCAGCGGGCAAAAGGGCCATGCGGAAAAAAGTGTCCAAACCAGAACTGCACGACCGGCCATGGAGAAATGGGAGCCTTGCTTCGCTGATGGGCCGGATGTAAATTGCCAACAGCCACTCGGGAGAAGTGTACGGTGTGTCCTGAAACATCTAAAAAACACAGCTTGGAGAGCATAGGGCACTTCCACTCATGGGCGTATAAATTGGGAAAACTAAAAATCAGCAAGACACAGGCACCCCAAAGTTTAGGGCTGCTCTGTTGACAAGACCCCCACTTCATTACACCTTAAATATCCTAGGAAAGAGAAAAATGGATAAAGAAGTTGTGGTCCTCATGTACAATGGAATATCACTCAGCCATGAAATCAACGTCATAAGGCTAGTAGCAGCACGATGAGTGGATTTAGGTACGACGATTCTAAGTGAAATAAGTCACACAGAAAAAGACACTTATCCTAAGATATCACTTCTAGAGGGAATGTAAAAACCGCTACACTTGAACTGAATTACAAAACAGAACAGAGTCACACGTTTAGGAAACACACTATGGCTGCTGAACGGGAAAGGTGAGGTGGGGTGATGCATAAAACAGGGGTTTCAAATTAGCTCCGATACCGTTCCATAAACCCAATATGTAAGAGACAAGACCTATTCCTTTTTCAGTGAACTGGACTCAACACCCCCTATTCACCGCACAAGAATATATCTGACTAGTAAGAATCTTCAAACCTATGTACTGATATCTCTCTGTAAGTGAGTCAAGGGGGTGTAAAGCGGCATAAACACAGCCGTGAAAAGCAGCTAAACCCCATTATAAAAATAAATTACTTTTCAAAACCCGTGAAACAAAGACAGTGAAAGAGAGAGAAATTCTTCCAAAATTCGTTCAGGGGCTGCTGTTGCTCACCAGACTCTCGACCATCTCTAGACCCACAGCCTGATTGAGACATA